>NC_053445.1:50123296-50197923 GCF_007990345.1 Gossypium hirsutum
TATGGTTTTCCATTAATACAAATAGTGAAATCTTACAAACCATTTCATTTGTTTTAGATAAAATTTTACTGAGTGATCACAAGTGACCTAGGTTTTGCCAGTAACAAAATTAAATTACAAAAAGTCTACTCTGTCCAGTCACTAGTTGTAATTTCTAAACTAATAATGTTCATGCTTTTTTTTTTGCTATGTACAATTGATATTATGCGAGTTCATGTATTTTACAGAGTCACTGTCGACGATTCTTGGCCAACCGTTGTTATCTAAGGTTAAAGAAAGCAGCAATTACTACACAATGTGCCTGGAGAGCAAGGGTTGCACGTAAAGAATTACGGAAGCTAAGAATGGTGATTTTTCGTTTCTCAAATTTGTTTAAGCTCATGATCTTCTCTTTCATAGGTGTATTCTTGTATTTTTGTTTCAAAAATAATTTCTTCGCAGATGAAATATTCCCTAAGTGCTCTATTGCTATACTAATATTAATTTTATTTCTTCTAATTTTGATTAATTATAGAATAATGAAGGAATGTTTAGAATCAATCCCTACTAAGCTATCTATTAAGAATGGAATAATCATTCTCTCTTTCTGCTTATATTGCTTCCAACAGTTAAAATTATCATCTTTTGTAGTCTCAGTTTTCTACCATTCTTTCCAAAAGTATGTGCATGATTGTTTCACTTATCGTTCCTGTCTGTCTGCAGGCCGCCAGGGAAACTGGTGCTCTTCAAGAAGCCAAAACTAAGCTGGAAAAGGAAGTTGAAGAACTTACATGGCGCTTGCAACTAGAGAACGAACGAGGGTAGATCTTTTCTTAATAATATGTTACTATTATAAGTACATGTATTTATAACATTTCCAGCTATGATGTCATATAATTTTATGTCTATTCATTAGCATCTTTAATATTTCACCATTGTTTGAATTAGTCCATTTCTACCTTTTTCTAATTTCCCATAGCAAAACATGCTAGAAAAGATAAAGAACCATTAGGAGAATTATCTATTATCTTTTAAACCTAATTTGTAAACTGTAGAGCAAAATTTTCCCTAACTCATTCATTATTAGGCAGGTTGACCTTGAGGAATCAAGAAAACAGGAAAGTGCAAGGTTTGAATCTACTTTACAAAAGATGCAACTTGAGTTTGAGGAATCCAAGAAAAAGGAAAGTGCAAGGTTTGAATCTATTTTGCATAAGAAGGAACTTGAGTTTGAGGAATCCAAAAAACAGGAAAGTGAAAGGTTTGAATCTACTTTGCACAAGATGCAACTTGAGTTTGAGGAATCCAAGAAACAGGAAAGTGAAAGGTTTGAATCTACTTTCCACAAGATGCAAGTTGAGTTTGAGGAATCCAAAAAACAGGAAAGTGAAAGGTTTGAATCTACTACGCAAAAGATGCAACTTGAGTTTGAGGAATCCAAAAAACAGGAAAGAGCAAGGTTTGAATCTACTTTGCACAGAAAGGAACTTCAGTTTCAGCAACTGCAGTTTGAGTTGCAGAAACTGCAACTTGAGTTTGAGGAATCCAAAAAACAGGAAAGAGAAACACTAGAATCTACTTTGCACAAGAAGGAACTTGAGTTTCAGGAATCCAAAAAACAGGAAAGAGCAACATTTGAATCTACTTTGTACAAGAAGGAACTTGAGTTTCAGGAACTGCAAGTTGAGTTTCAGAAAATGCAACTTGAGCTTGAAGAAACAAAAGAGTTGCTAATCAAAGAACGTGAAGCTGCAAAGAAAATTGCAGAACAAGTTCCTGCGGTTCAGGAGATCCCGTTATTGACGATGAATTAGTAAACAAACTTACTGCTGAAAATGAACAGCTGAAGGTACTGTTAGACATTTGTTGCTTGAAATAAGAACTTAGGTTTGACTAAAGGCTTTCTTGATGTCATTTCTAAACTTGGTTATTCTGCCTTATGTTTCTTGAAATCTTGTTTGGCACAATGCCATTGTAGGCTCTGGGAAGCTCCTTAGAACAGAAAATTAATGAAACAGAGAGGAAATATGAAGAAACAAACAAGCTTAGTGAAGAGCGACTAAAGCAAGGTTGGAGGCAGAATCAAAGATAGTTGAGCTCAAAACTGAAATGCAGAGGTTTATACCTATTTTGATCTGCTATAATATGTGTTTGATGGTTATATGTTAGAATGAACATTTAGTCAGTTGTATTTTTCTTTCTCTGACTGGGAAGTTGCTTTTCTTTCATCTGAATGATTGTTTATATCTTAACAGGCTCGAAAAAAGATTTGGACATGGGAGCTGAGGACCAAAAACCGCAGCAGCAGGCCATGCCGAGTGCACTGAGTACAAACATGTCAGAGGTGACATCTGCAGTAAGATATATCTCAACATTCTTTCCTTATTTTCTTGATTAGAATAATTCTTTCCTTATCTCAACAAGTCCCTTTGGTTCAGGAGATCCCCGTTGTTGATGATGAATCAATGAATAAACCTACCGATATTGAAGATGAATCAATGAATAAACCTACCATTATTGACGATGAATCAATGAATAAACTTACTGCTGAAAATGAACAGCTGAAGGTATTGTTAGACATTTGTTGCTTCAAATACTATCTCAGGTTTGACTAAAGGCTTTCTTGATGTCATTTGGAAAAAAGATTTTGGACATGGGAGCTGAGGACCAGAAACCGCAGCAGCAGGCCATGCCGAGTTCACTGAGTACAACCATGTCAGAGGTGACATCTGCAGTAAGATAAATCTCAACATTGTTTCCTTTTATTTTTATTGAGTAGAATAATTCTTTCCTTATCTCAACAAGTTCCTGTGGTTCAGGAGATCCCTGTTATTGACAATGAATCAAAGAATAAACCTACCGTTATTGGTGATGAATCAATGAATAAACTTACTGCTGAAAAAGAACAGCTGAAGGTATTGTTAGACATTTGTTGCTTTGAATACTATCTCAGGTTTGACTAAAGGCTTTCTTGATGCCATTTGGAAAAAGATTTTGGACATGGGAGCTGAGGACCAGAAACCACAGCAGCAGACCATGCCGAGTTCACTGAGTACAACCATGTCAGAGGTGACATCTGCAGTAAGATATATCTCAACATTCTTTCCTTTTATTTTTATTGAGTAGAATAATTCTTTCCTTATCTCAACAAGTTCCTGTGGTTCAGGAGATCCCTGTTATTGACAATGAATCAATGAATAAACCTACCGTTATTGACGATGAATCAATAAATAGACTTACTGCTGAAAATGAGCAGCTGAAGGTATTGTTAGACATTTTTTGCTTCGAATACTATCTTAGTTTTGACTAAAAGCTTTCTTGATGTCATTTTTAAACTTGGTTATTCTGCCATTGTGTTTCTTGGAATCTTGTTTGGCACAATGCCATTGTAGGCTCTGGTAAGTACCTTAGAACAGAAAATTAATGAAACAGAGAGGAAATATGAAGAGACAAAAAAGCTTAGTGACGAGCGGCTAAAGCAAACTTTGGAAGCAGAGTCAAAGATAATTGAGCTCAAAACTACAGTGCAGAGGTTCATACCTATTTTGATCTGCTATAATATGTGTTTGATGTTTATATGTTAGTATGAACATTTAATTAATTGTATTTTTCATTCTATGAATGGAAAGTTTCTTTTCTTTCATCTGAATAATTGTTTTATATCTTTACCAGGCGTGAAGAAAAGATTTTGGACATGGAAACTGACCAGAAATCACAGCAGCAAGCGTTGCTGAGTACACCAAGTAGAAAAATGCCAGAGGTGACATCTTCAGTAAGCTATATCTCAACATTCTTTCCTTATTTTTCTTGAGTTGGTTTGCTGGTTCTGATTATTTTTTGCTTTTTTTATTTTTCCTTGCTGGCCTTTATTTAACTTTGCAGCCTCTGGAAAATGGTCATCATGTAAGTGAAGAATATAGAGACTGTATAATTTCCCTTCACTTCAGTTTATTAGATATACCTGCATACTTGGTTCATTGTTGCCTCTATCATCCTGAGATGGAAAGCTCTTTCTGACAGGCACAACTGAGTTCTGGTCCATCAACAAGGCTTGGTAGAGAAGACAGTAAATTGAGGAGATCCCAAACTGAAAAGCAGCAGGTATGAATTCAAATGATATAGAATTTATTTTTCCCTTTTTTCTTTTTTTCAAGTATTTGTATTGCATGAAATTTCCAGGGATTAATCTTTGTTGTATGTATCATCTTTGCAGCCGGAGAGTGTAGATGATCTACTCAAATGTGTGGCACAGAATCTTGGGTTCAGTCAAGAAAAGCCTGTTGCAGCATTTACCATATACAAATGCCTTCTCCACTGGAAGTCATTTGAAGCTGAAAAGACAAGTGTTTTTGATCGTCTTATTGAGGTGATGGGCTCTGCACTAGAGGTAACTTATCTATTACAGAAAGCTCATCTTTGTAGATAAAATCGTTGTTCTCAAGATAAACTGCCCTTTTCTTGTTGATACTATAACACTACTATTCTCTTTAATCAAAACTATGGTAGCAATTTTGATCCTTTAGTTTGATCAAGAATACTCCAGAGCTGTATTTAGAAAAATGGGGTGAAATATAGGTTTCACTTATTCTTTTGCTACTTGTTTTTTACTTTTGCAAGTTTCTAGTAAAGGCAATATGATAAGCAAAATGTTATTCCGATTCAAATATAAATATAATATTTCATCGATGTTCTTTTTGTTATCCAAGAACTCTCGAATTTGTGTTAGTTCAAAATGTTATTGGTTTTATTGTTGTTATTATCATTTTTATTATTTTTCTATTTGATCCAAGGTGCATTTTTGCTTTTTGCTTCTGAGAGCAAGAAATATTTAGCAAAAAAATTAGCCTATGAGGCCTTTTATCTTTTTCATTTTGTTGGATTTAGAAGGTACAATTATGATTTTTTTTTTTTACTTTGTTGAAAAGCAATTATTTCTGTAATAGGAGGGACTATGGTATTATTCTCTTTGCTAGGGACTTATGTTAGATTACTTTAACTGATTCTTAAAACATGTTTTTCTGATTGAGCAGGTTTAAGAAACCAAAAAGATGAGGGGAAAAATCAAATATAATATTCATGATCCGTGCTGATGTTTTGCAGGATCAGGACAACAATGATCACATGGCTTATTGGCTGTCAAACACATCTTCATTGTTGTTTTTGCTTCAACGTAGTCTGAAAGCCTCTGGTTCAATGCAGAAACCACCTGCTGGAGCATCATTCTTTGCAAGGATGACCAAAGTATTGAGATATTTCATTTACAGTGTCTTTAAATTGTTTGCATGATATGGTCCTGATTTAGATATCTCTGAAATCTTCTTTAACGTATCCCATAAAAAGAAGGAAAGAACAATACATTTGTTCTTTATCTAAAATCTCGTCATATGATCATTATCAGTTTTGTTGAATGATTCTAGAACTTATGCCGGAAAATTATGTGATATGATGTTGTTCTTTCTCAGAGTTTCCGTTCATCTTCTGCCAATCTTCAAGCTGGAGTACTGAGCCAGGTTGAGGCCAAGTATCCAGCTCTTCTTTTTAAGCAGCAGCTCTCAGCTTATGTAGAAAAGATCTATGGAATCATTAGAGACAACTTGAAAAAGAACCTGTCACCACTTATATCTGGTTGTATTCAGGTACAAGGAGCCTTGCATTTGGATCACTGAGTCTTTCCAGTGACATTCTTTTAACTTTTGAGATCATTTAGTTGCTATATACAGGAGAGAGCACTGTGGTTTTTCTAATTCTTATTTTTAATACCATCTCCCTAACTTCTATAATGCCTTGCACAATAGAGGTTTTCCATGTTGCTTCATTTGAACATGTAGAGCATGTACTTTGTTGTATCATCAACTGAAATTTATTTCCAAGTGTTAATTTCAACATTGCATGTTATAAGTCTTAAATTCATCTTGCTTTCAGTTTGTAATTCAATATTTTAGCCTATTTCCTGTTTCTACACATTAAATTATTCTTCTAAAAATTCATATGTTTTGTTTTAGGTTTCTCTATACATGTGCAACTATCACAAGTTCCTCTCCTTTGACTTCTCTGCAATTTACTTTTTTGCTGCCTACTTGGTTTGAAATACTCAAAGTGAATGATTTATGGTTTGAGCATGGGAAAGTTAATTCATTATTAATTTTATTATAGAGAGACACTTCTTCTTGTTAAGCTTATTTTACTTTCTTTTTTTCTTTTAACATGTTTAGGTTCTACCTGATGATATTATGTTCCGTATAAGTAGTTTGAATTGCTGTGTAAGTGGTATGCATTTTTGTGTTGTGCAATAGTTTAGGATTATTCTCACATGAGCTTTAGTTTTCTGCTCTTTCTTTTAGAAGTTGTGTTAAAATGATGATACAATGCCATATTTTATTACTTCCTATGCTGGCTTATATGCATGGTAGCAACTAGTTTTATGTTGGAATTGCAATTTCTTTATGTCGCTAATGCATCAACCTATATGGCAGGTACCTAGGATATCAAAAGGAGCTGCTTTTCAAAAGTGTGAAGGGTTACAAGGCTATCATTCTCCAGCTGGTCTCTGGCAGAGCATTATTGAGTGTCTGAACAAGATGATGGGCACATTGAAAGACAATTTTGTATAAAATTTGCAACTCTGATGATATTAAAGTGGACTCTTTCCGTTCCTTTTTTTTATGAGCCATGGAACTTAAGGTTATGACTTTTTTATTTTCAGGTGCCTCCAATACTTGTTCAGAATATTTTCACTCAAACGTTTGCATATATTAATGTACAGCTCTTTAATAGGTAAATAATTGTTTCATATGTTTTTGCCCGTTACTCTAGATAATATAATAGGAATAAATTCCAAAATATGTGATGTTAATATATTCTGCTACAGCCTTCTTCTCCGTCGAGAGTGCTGCACATTTAGCAACGGGGAGTATGTGAAATCTGGCTTAGCTGAATTGGAACTATGGTGTGCCGAAGCAGACATTGAGGTAATTTCTTTAGTTCCCACTGATGAATGTCAAAGGTGTCATTTTCACATTGTTTGAAGAAGGTTTTTTGTTAAGGAAACATTATTTGAAGCTTGAACATGCATTCAACAGGAGTTTTTTTGTCTGCTTATTAGTTGCGGCACCCTATTGCATCTAATAAATTTGAATTAAGAGTTGATTGTTGTTTAATTACAGTATGTAGGCCCATCATGGGATGAACTCAAACACACAAGGCAAGCTGTTGGATTCTTGGTATGTTTCTTCAGTTGTTTCTTAGTAGGTTAGAATTTTGTTGCGTCATGTTGCTTTACTCCTGTGGTTTGATGCAGGGGCCCTTTGTCATTCTTATCCAATGATTCTTTCATTCCCTTTGTCATTCTTATCCAATGATTCTTTCATTTTTCTTTTTCAAAGCTTGTGTGCCTGGTATAATTAATCACCACGGGGTCATGAAATTGGTTGAGACTGCTTTTTTCCTTCCTTGATAAGGTCATGCATGCCAATTTGACTTGGTAATATGTAGTTGCAATTGTGGCTTTATAAGGATGTCAACGGGCCTCAAACTAATCTGAATGTTAAAATAGAGGTGAGGGTTGGTACATTGTGCAATTAAAAACCAATTATCTGTAGAAGCAATTGAGGGAGCAAATATAAATAACTCAGAGCAATAAAAAGGGATGGACTAAATTTTTAAAAAAAAGAAAAAAATATATATAATATTTGCTTAATACCAAAACATTAAGCATTTGCTTCACTATTATTGCTTTCTAAGTCACGCATACAAATGGGAAAGGATTTAGCCTATTTACAGGCTCTGTATGTCGGTTTATTAAGTCAGCATACATTGTATTATATCATTATTATTTAATTATGGATAATGATAAGTGTAGATGAAGATAAGGTTGATATTTCTCTAGAAACAATGAGAAAGATAGGGAAAGAGAGAGAAGTCAGTAACTTCAACATTATCCGTTCTTGAATTTTAAGGCTTGGCAAAATTTTCGAGGTTTGGTATGACCGCGAAGAAAACTAGATCTGTCAATATCTTTTAACTTTCCTCGTGTAATATAGGATGGGATACCATTGCTCATATACCTCACCAATCCAGAATGAGTTCAGTATAACTGAATAGGAGTGGACTAGACCTGGCAATTCGTATATAGATTTTAACATGTTCATGTATTTGTGTTTTTGTTTCATTCCCTGTTTTAGTTATTTCTTTCAGTGTTTTTTTTTTTTTTTTCTGTTATGTAACCGTTTCATGTATAGCATTGTTAAGTCTAGATTAGACCCTTAAGCACCCACTATAGGACTTTGTATTCTGCTGTTTAGAAGAGGCGACTGCTGCTTGGCTATTTCATTTTACTTGAGTGAAAATGTGGAATTAGTTGCTTAACCTGCTAAGTTTGAATTCTGAAGTGCTTTCATGGTCAGAGATTTTTGTCTGTAATACAGTCACAGTTATGCTACCATATTGACTTGCACATTTGCGATCTTGCTATTAAGATTTGGCAGTTATTTTTAGTACTTGGAAAAGACCTGATCAAATATGTAACGAGTTAAGAGTTATATTCAACTACATTAGGATTTTTCAGCATCATAAAAATATATGTGTGCACCTAATTTTGTAGCAGATCCAGAACACACACTAGTTCACTTTAAAGTTTTATTATAGTGGAACAAACAAAGCCTTAATTGATTTCCTTACCAAGGGCTTCTCTTAAGCCATTCTTTATCTTATCTGCTGGAAGAACAATGATATTTGTATTTAATTTGTTCAGATTGTGGATTGTGAATGCCTTGCTCTTGATTTCATGGTTTAATAAATTTTTTTTATTTCTCCATTTTGAAAAACCTGGTCTTGTTTTGTCAGGTTATAAATCAGAAATCCAAAATATCCTTTGATGAAATATCAAAAGACCTTTGTAGTGTAAGTCTCTTTTCCTTTCTTCTTGCAATCCCCCTGATAATGGGGTATGGTGCAACATGTGATTCACAGAACATTCCATTTAATGAATCAATAAGAAAGTTCCCTTAAAAAGCTAGTTCGACTTGTCAATCTTGTGAACAAAAACTGACTAATCCATGATTAAGGGGTACACATCTAATATATCCAAATAACATGCTCCTCCGGGAAGGAAAAATGATAAAGGCGAGGGTGAAAAACGAATTTTCTTTTTGGGAATTCTTCAGAATTTCAAAACTATGTGAGATAAAGAGCATTTGAGTTACCTATTAGGTTGTCGTCCACATGATTGACAAGGTTACAACCTAAACTTATCATATGAAACTAGGAGTCGAAGACATTTACAATTTCTTTTTTTTTCTCTGAAATGTTACGAGAATGGTATCTTCTTTCTCTTACATTGTTTGTTTTCACCAGGCTTTGAGTGTTCAACAACTTTATAGGGTATGTACGCTTTATAGGGATGACAACTACAACACTCAAAGTGTTTCACCAGATGTAAGTCATCGTCAAATTGTAGATATTTCTCTCATCCTGAACCTTTTTTTTCTTGTTTTGTTAGTATGGTATGACATGCCACCTTCACTCGCACAGGTTCTTGCCCACATGAAAGAACTTATGTCAGATGATACCGAAGATGATGGTGGTAGCTCCTTCCTGTTGGAGGACGATATCAGGTATGAAAGTCAGAAAACGAGAAACAAAGAGTAGCTTCGTAGTTCCTCCAATATCGAAGGTTAATAATGGTTTGTTGTCTTAATTGGTTAATCCCTTCTGAATATAGCATTCCATTCACAATGGAGGACATTTCTAATTGCCATCAAGTAAAAGAGTTTGCATCAGTAAGACCCGCCGAAGAACTTATGACGGATCCAGCCTTCCAATTTTTACAGGATTAAGGTACCGGTTCTACCATCGTTACATCTTTTCCATTCACTACATTCTTTGATTTTTTTTGTCATCTAGAGTTGAACAGAAAAGAAAAAGGTCAACTTCATGGCAGTGCTGCCGCACATTAACTACAAATGTTATACTTTCTTTGTAACATCCATTGCCAAAATGTAAGTAATTCTTAGAGTTCTTTAGGTAGTTAATTTGGTCATTTCTCTTCAGCATCTTTTTGGTACTGAATGGTCTAGAGGAAGAGGATTGATTATTAATGTAGTGGAGCTTTTCAAAGCTGTTTTTTAATTCCCAAATTTTCATCTTGTACAAAGTAACAACTAGCATAAGTATTTACTTTTCTTTTTTTTTCTAAATAGTCGTTATAGACACAAAGTTATAAATTAGAATGCAAAAGCACTGATGTTTCTTTCTCATACTTTTCTGGTGAAGATATTAGACTTATAATTTTGGACATGGGCATGATATGTTTGATAAATATCATAAACATGCTTAAATACAACTAATATGATTAACATGACAAAAATAAGATTAACATGATAAATGTAAGTAGTATTATTTTTATACATATTAAGTCTTTAACTCGGTTGATATTTTGATATTGGTATTATTGCCAGCACAAATGGGCGCAAATAGTTTTAGGCATTATGTCAAAAAAAATTAATATCTAAAACCTTAGTGTTTATAATTTATACAATTGAAAAAAAAATGACATACAAATTATCTGATATAGATTAAAATAATCAGTTATACATTAAACAAATGAGCATTTTTTTTTCAAAAACTAACTTTTTATTTATTTTTTAAATTTTTTAAAATATCAATTAAAGATGCATAATATTTTTTAATGTATTAAATAATTATCTTTTCAAGAAATCATCTTATATCGTATATTCATTGTGTTCAATTTTCAAATTATATTTACAGTATTATCTATTATGTATTTATATAATTTTCAATATAGCAATAATAATTCAAGTAAAATAATTTTTTTTAAAGTTTACATTATTGATTAAAAAGAAAACGGATTTAATGTCAAACTGATGGAAAACCTCAATTATTAATTCAGTCGGAGCCATCAGTTAAACAAATTAAATCGGTCAATTGCATTGAACTTGTTTTCTTGATGCATTTTAAATTGGAAGGGAAAATTGCATTAAAAAGTTTTAAATATTAAATAAAACATAACAAAAATATAAAAATTATTATTTAAACTAGATGATGAATGATGATTTTTAATAGGTTAAAATACATTATAAGTTTATGTACTTTTTGAATATTTAGAATTTAATCATTTTACTTTAATTTTTAATAGGTTAATTTTTTTTAAAAGATTTGTTGGTATAATATTTTGATATTAAAATATAAAAAAATTTCACTTAATAGTTATGTGGTTAAAAAAAATAAAATTAACAAAAAAAATTAGTATGAATTTTGAAAACTGAATTGTAAAACTAAATTTATGAAAATAAAAGTACAAAAGACTAAAATTCTAATTTTCAAAGAGTACAGAGATAAATTCAAGAATTTAAAATTCATATCCTATTACATATGACAAAATTTTCTAAAAGAAAATATTCAAAAAAAATTTAATTTTACTGATTCAAACTATATTTTACCAATTTAAAATTTTATCATAAATATAAGGAAATGCTCGATTCAAACTTACGCGCTCCTAAATTTTGCTTGATACGAAAGATTAAAAAAAAAAGTGAAGATTAAAAATTCTCTAAAAAAATTGAGCATTAGTTTTTTTTCCTATAAATGGTAACATTAACTCGTTAAACTCATTTGTCTTTCGGCATTCCTAATCTACCTTTAATCCACAACCCCCCCCCAACTAATTATACTCACTTGAGACAGGCTCAAACCCCAACCTCCGAAAGTTTGTAACAGCAACGGCGCCAACAGAAGTAATAGTCGGTCAATAACCTCATTTTCCTTACTCTTAAAAAATAAGGGTTTGAGCCTGAACTAAAAAATAACATGACTCAAATTTTACAAGTGACAACCTCCCTCACATCAACAACAGTAAGGGAAGGCAAACTTGAACTAAACCTTGTGAAAGTGTAGTCCTTTCTTGCCATGATTTCAGGATTCATTATGAAATATGCTTGTTGGTTCTCCGTCTCGATGGCCCACCAGGAAAGAGCTTCATAATCCATCCTAACACCCGTTCCACCACCTACAAAGAAATTAATATACTATTAGAGTTAGTCAGATGATATAAGCTCTATTATCCAGAAAGCATTTCAGTGCTCCATTTTCAGCACTGGTTGGATTGACAGTGATACAGCAGGCTCAATCTTTCTCATAAGATAGCTTAAAGTCCAAAAGTGTGCTATGAACTTCACAGTTCACACCAAAAAGCATTTATAGTAACCGCTTGAGCTGGAATAACAATAAATGATACACAATCATGTCGTGGTATGAAAGAGAGACGGAGAGAAACAAATGGTACCTCATCACCCTCGTCGGCATATGGAGTATTATCATGCATTATTTGAGACTCGGGTTGTCTTGCTGGGATATGCTCACTTGCCATACTTAGAGCTGTCAGAAGCTCTAATCTTTGAGTTTGAGCTTCAAGTTTCCTAGACAACTCGTTGTTCAACTCCTTCATTCATTAATGAGAGTGCAAGGATAACATAAATAAATAAACAATCACTCAAAAGAATATAAAATTCAAATATAGAAAAAATCAACATATAATGAGCCTTTCAAAAAGTTTGCAAATGATGAATTGCGCATTAGAAATTCAAATGACCTAATGACTAAAAAAAGAAGGAAATATAGTTTTTAGAGAATCCTCGTTAAATATGATAATGCTTAAAAATCCCAGGTGGCTAATTAGCTGGCTCTAGGACGAACCTTGTTAAATAAAGATGTTCTTCAATTTCTAGTTGAATATTTTTATCTTTTAGAAAATCCCTATAGATGTCAAGCAACAAGATCCAAATTGAACTAATACAAATAGCTTGAATTCCAAATATGTCAAGTTCAGGTAAATTACCTTCAGCTTTGAACTTTGAGATACCTCAAATGACAAAGCTTGTGTCAGTTCTTCTTTCTCCAATGTTAACTGCAATAAAGAAAGGCCATCCAATTATCATGACAGGCAAAGTGGCCACAACATAATTTCATATTTGTCGAAGGAGTAAAACAAAAAAAAGGCCAAAAGAATATTTGAATCACATAACAGGAGCTACCTCTGAAATTAGAGAATTGATGTTCTGAATCATTCTCGTTTGATCAGGAGGGATATACACAGAAGAAGCTTCAAACTGCCCATCATCATGCAGCAAGCTCAAACCAGAGGCATCATTGCTGTTATTCGTTCCCCTGTCATCAGAAGAAGGATCCGTGCTTGCTGCAAAAGTACAGTAAATAAAATAAAAAATATGTAAGGGCCACGTAACTCAAAGAAACATTAAGAAAGCATTTAACCACTATAATTGCTCATCAGACTTCTCATTTGTTGCTTTAAAACTTGAGTTCAGATTGGATGTTGCTGGGTACTTTCAGTATTCTTTAAGTTTCTCCTTATATTTCTGGCTACATGGGACGGTATGCTTATATCCATGCATATCTTGGAGCATCTGACTTGTGTCGGACACTAGTACATTACAGAAATAATGGACTTGAAGTAACTTATCCATCATATTGTAACAAATTACTCCAAGTCTTCCACAACACCAAATTCTCCAATGAAGAATTTATGATTTTATCTATGCTTTGATACAATAAATATCTGAAAGTTATCCTTGGGAGTTTCTTCATGTCTCAATAAGTAAACAAAGGACTGTTTGCAAAATCCTACATTGTGTGTCAATATGTGGTTCCTTGAACAAATTAACCAACAACGCAAATTTGGCATTTACAAGTATATTCAAAATCTGCCCTTGTGCTTTGAATACATCAGCAATAAATGACCTCAAACTTAAAGGCATCAAGGCATGAATGGAAGAAAAAAACAAATCCATACACCATAGCACCATCTAAGACATTCTGGAGAACCAAAGTCAAAAGTAGACCCACTAAGTATGGTTTTTGTTTCTACATCTCAATGAATAAGTGTTCTTGATTTGTGAGGGTAGATCAGTATTAAGAGAAACTCAGCCTAGCATGAAATTGATGACTGACCAATAATATGTATGCCTGCCATATTGACTGGATTTTGATTCGGTACAATAAGATATAGCAATTGGAAAAGTAGCACCATTACCAAGATTTTCTGTTGAAGTTGACATATCCTTCTTTGAAGCAGGATTCTTAATAACATCAATAGACTGTCCACTGCCAGAAGCTTTTCGTAGCTTAGACTGAAGTACCTTCTTCTCTGAGTTAAATGAATAAGAGAAAACATATAGCAAACATATGGCTATTATAGAATATAGAGAGAGAGAAACTTAAAATGTAAAGTAAATATTATTATCATTAAAATGCCTAGTTATTAGCGTACTTACCTTCTTGAAGTGCTTCAATGGTTGATAGAAAATCCTGACGCTCTTTCTCTAGGCTAGACATTTTCTTTCTGCAAAATTCAGAATGAATAAGATGTCCTATTAACTATTAGAAGAATCAACATGAAAATATATCCAAATGAAAGTCTAAACATGATAATATATGGCAAATGGAAGGAAACAACATTAAACATTTCACACAGGAAACCTACTTAATAAGCAAATAACTAACAATTAAATATCTCCCACCCCACAGGCACACATATTCTTTTTCTTCCTTTCTGGTTCTTTAGTTGTAATAAGTAACAATAATAAATGTTTCTCTACTAATAACAACAAAAGTAACCTTCAATTCTGCACCAAGGAGTTATGTATGAGCATTATAATCCAGGCAGTTACTTTTGAACACATATGGCAAAAGGCATATATAATTGAAGAAACAAGTAATCAACTCATCCTGAAAATGTAGATCACAAGCCCTTTGGTAAAGAAAAATTACAGCATACTTGAAAGAAAAAATTTCAGCCTCTGTGTTCTCCAATTGCCTCTCCAATTTTAGCTCATTCGACCTTAATCTAAGTGCCTAAAAAGAAAAAAGCAGATGCCAGCATAAATAACTTTATACAAAAAAAAAAACATTCAATGGAAGATAATCCAAATGCTAATCATATGGTCTAAACAAGCAAATTAACAAGATCAAAACCATATAAATATAAGAGAGAAAGAGAGAGAGAGAGAGAGAGAGTTAAATCAACACTTTAAAATCCTTTGGGTTCTGTGCAGTAAGGATGGCAAACTATTTAATCTAATGGTAGAAATTTATAACAAAGATATTTGTAATCATTATATTAATACTTTTTTTGTCTTTCCACTTTTCACCCTTGCTACCAAAAAGTGCTAGCCTTTTATCACATGCCTAAATTACACCTTTAATGTTTAGTACATATTAGCATGTTACAGCCACGCATATTATGCACAGAAGTTTCCCAATCTCTCACCATTATTATCTAGAGGGGCAGATGTTTTATAGAGAACAGAATGATATTAGAAAAGGAAGAAAAACTTCACACCAATTAAAAAGTTTATTACCTTCTCCTCCAAACCAATGACTTCAGAAGCCAATATATTGGCACGTTCATCAGCAGCATTACATTCCAATCGTGCATTTGTGTATTCCATTTTAAAAGACTCAAGTTCTGCCTGCAGATATTAAACATCAGACAAGGAAAGAAAACATTAAAAGAATACGCAAAATAAAATGCCAGAAGTTTGTATATTTGTGACACATAAATCTCCTCCACCCATGCAAACATCATGAAACAAAGAACACAAGAAGATAAAACGCAAATCAGCATACACACAGCACCGGATTTTACAATACAGCACAAAGCAGAGCTGCATCCTATTTACCATTCTTTTGCTACCAAAGAGAACCACTGCAAACAAAGGACTTACTGAACTATCCACACTGCATCACCTAATGAGCAGATTACAACATCAAACTAGCAGTGCACCCTTTGCTTATTTCCCTGTGAAAATAACACCAACAACGATATAATGCTTTTACTTCCATCATATTCTCAGCCATCATAAAAATCTCCACCTTTCTAGATCATTTTTATAGACTAAAGTAAATATGCATACACACATATCTCTTCAAAAAAAAGAATGCTACTTCTCTTCCTCCTCTAATTAGGAATAATGCCCGTCATAAATTCCTATAAAAACTGTATATCTCGAATTTCCTAGACTCAAAAACCCAAATTCTCAGCAGAAATCTCCCTGCCCAAGCAGAACATTAAACTTTATTTGGTATTTGGGCAATCATAGCCTTAAAAACCTGTTTGAGCTCAGCTAAAGGGGGAAAAAGCAGTTTGCGAGTGGTAGCACATATCATAAAATGATGAGTGAATCTCATAAACTTCATTTTTTTTGTACCAAGTTTTCTGGTTAACAGGTATGAAGAAAGATGCAAGAAATAGGACTGAAATCTATGTGCATAAGTGGACATATGAAATACACCACACAAACGCACCTAGACTAACCATATGATATGAATCAAGCAATATGCAGTCCCACAAGATTCAATTATTTTACGAAGAACTTGAGCTGATCATAAGTACCCTAAATATATAACATGATACTAACCAGTTGGGCCTTGATTTCTTCCTGCAACTTCTCCATATCGGATTTTAGCTGGTTGACAACACTTCTCTGGGAGAAAAAAAATGTGTCAACAGATAGCAAAGGCTACTTAAAAAGGTTCAGAATAGTGAATGGGACAATGAAAATAGATTGAGTGCCTTTCAGAATTTCATAATATAAGCTGCAATAAAGAAACAACTTCCAGACAAACAGAAGAAGGTTTCTAGAGAATTGGAGTCATTGCCTTTATTGTTTCAAGATATTTGATCTCATTCATGAGCACACAGAAATATTTTGAAATTTACCATCTATTTTCCTGACCCCAATAATGCTGGTTGCTAGGAAGCCTTCATGCATAGAAAGTTCAAAGATTAAAAGAATAAGCAAAGAAAATCAGATTTAAGTTATTCAAGGATAACCCAACACATGATAACACTGAAAATATTTATATGTTAATAATTATGTAAATGACAAGATAACTATATATATTCACACAGCCTAAGCATGCGCATTAGACAATTGTCTACGACCATGACATTATAGTGATGCTGTAAAAATATTATATTTGGAAACAAACCTGTTGATTGTAACTATCAGTCAAGGATGAATTTTCAGCAGCCAACGATTCTGCTAATGTACGTGAGGCCTCAAGTGCTCGTTGCTATGAAAACTTCTCCTGAGTCAAATCTTCGATATGCTGCAGAATAAGAATAAATAAATAGATAAAGTCAGACAAAACAATGGAGATCCAGGAGAACATCAAAACACAAAACCAACACGATTAATAACATATTAAACATTATAATTTTCAACAAAAAAATGCATCTATATTAAAAATTCGAAACATAGAAGGAAGTTTTCATTTCCATGGCTTTCTAAAAAGCTTCAACCAACTATTGCTATATTGTTCACACGTAAGATACCAACATGTCTTTATGCTTCAAATCTAAAACAGTGCATCATAACGAAATTTCTCAAGCTTATAGTCTTCCTTGCCCCAACTTAGCAGAACCTTAATCCAGCACATGCATCCCCCAAAACAAGATGGTAAACACAAGACAGAGATCATACAAGTACGCAAATACAGTTATCCATTGTTTCACCATAAAGAAGCAATAAATTGAAAAACATTCAGCTTTATCCCTCAACTAAGCTCTCACTTCCTACCAAGATTTGATACCTCCAACAGTGAAATCAAATAATTAAGCACATCAGCCAGGTAAACCATAGTCCTTTTTTCTTTTGCATTCTAGAGATCCAAAAACCTTTTTGTCACGTATTTCTTGTCAGAAGTTAACAAATACCTAAATCCTTATAAAGATATAGAAAACGATAACTTCCATGGCTCTTATAAATTCTATAAAAACTGTATACTAGTAGAAAATTGCAGATTCATAGTGGAATGCCAAAACTGTGCAGAAAAGATGGATCTGTAGTACACTCAACAAGAAAGATACGGTACCTGCTCCAAAGCAGCAAAATCTTCATTCTGTTTGGTTGAGTAGAACTCATGGTTCTTCTCTGAGACATTCTCATTAGCAACATTCAGGCTCAAGAGGTCATCATTATAAACAGGAACCGAATATTGACCAGGATACTCCCTAGCACCAGGAAACTCAGGGAACCCTAGCTTGGAGAAAGTTCCCATAGTTTCAATCTCCGTTGATGGTTTCTCGAACAGGGATGATCCTTTGGTGTCGAAGCTGTTAAATTGTGAACTATGGAATGCAAATGCATTGTTTGTAGTTTTATCATGTTGAAAAAGTGACCCAGAAGAAGCTTTGGATACATTAAGAGAATCAAGGAAAGATGGACGAGATATCCTAGAAATAGTATCATCCGTGACTGAATGTACTGGCATGTGACTTGAGGAACCTCTGGCATCAAAATTGAACTCTGAAGACCCAGATATTTGCGTGGATGGACCAAGCACACTTGGAAAATCACTGGATGAACTACTAAAATTTCTTTCTCCAGGATCAGAAATCATAGGCCCTCTTATACCCGAGATTGATTGAGTAGAATCTACAATTAAACCATGGAACAAAGATAAGATAAATTGAAATTCTAGTCAGTAAATATATCAAGGATGTTCAAACAAAAAAATTCACAAATTGAAGATTACCTTCATGGAAAGAAGATAGCACATGGTTACTACCTAGCAAGCTTCCTTCACAGGCCTTATTTTGCAGTGAATTCTGCTGAGATCTTTTTGTAACAAAATCTTCAGAAATAGGAGTTACAACTGCAGAAACCTTCAAAGAACCATCATCTTCTTTTGACTTGGGCTCTAGAAAGTCATTACTGAAACGTTCTGTGTGTAGGCTATCATTAGAAAATGGTCCACCATTCCATGGAGCACCGTATTTCTCATTTTCTAGACTTTTTTCATGTGTCTGCATATCTGTAATAGATGAATTATAATCACTGCCTAGAAAAGATGGGACCACAAAGGCATTGTTCGAGTAAACTTGCTGATTTTCACGGGAAACTTCAGTTGTTTTGTTGTTGTTGTTGTTAATTGTTTTTAAGGAAGAAGGATTAGGTCCCTTAGATGTACCGGCACCATCTGAGTTAATGGCTCTCACTTGTTCAGTTTCTAATTGATGTTTATCATTTAAGCTAACATCAGTATTGTAAGATTGAGTAGTAGAAGCTGCCTTCTTGGCTCTTTCAGCAGCCTTTTTCTTACGAAATTCTTCAAGCTGCAAGATAAGAGGTATGAGTTAAAACAACACATGGTACATGCACTCTAGAATTCTTTGTTATTTCAAAATCCCATTTATGCAAAATCATATAACTGAATCTTTTATTGTAGGCATAAATCCAGATTAATAATTATAAAAAATCTAATAAACCAAAGGAATTTTTTAGGAGGAATGGAGGATTTAACTTATCAAACAACATAACAATGGGCAACATTCAGAGGCAAAAGATAAAACTGTATAATGGGATTTCTCTTAGTTTTTCAGCCCTAACTAGCAAAAACAATATGAAATTCTAATGAATTAGTAACCCAGAACCCACATAAAAGCATGACCAGAACAAATCAAAAGAAGATTTCTAAACAACCAGAACTGGTCCAACCCAACAAAAATTAGAAATGAGAATACATTACGTGGGAGGAACAGCAACCAGCAACTTTAAACTCAAATCTATCAGTCGTGGAACAGAGATACACTCTTCTTTCAGAATTTGTTCTGAAGTTCCAGGCAAGCCGTTCTTACTTTAGTATAGTGTCACGTGAAGCTTTTTTCACCCTTTCAGGCATGGATACAAACACTACCATTGCTCTCCATTCAAATGTGATTACACAAATAAGCTTTCAAATTTATTAAGAAAAACTAAAACCTTGGCCTATTCCTTTTTTAGTGTCAATGGTAAACTTTACACGATTGCAAAGATTATATTTTAATGCATAAAAACAGTGAAACTTCCCAAACGTGTAAGCATACAAAACATTGCTAAACAACATAAACGCCACCGATCATTTCAGAAAAATACCAAAATATACTCAGTTCCAGTCCTGTTCAGAAAACTTAAATCCTAAATCAAGGACCAGATATGCCTAAAATTCAAATGAAAGCGTTGAAACATGGATTGCTTACCACTAAGGAATTACATAAAACTTTAATTAATAACAAATTCAGTCACCGAATCAATAATAAAAACCACTAAAGGAAAAAAGAAAAAACGTACCCGACGCTTCCCAGCTTCTAAATGCTCTTGTTTCCGCGAACTAGGCAATACCTCAGCCGACGCCATTCCCCCCAAAACCCCCCGTCCAAATCTCGTCAATTTAACAATTCTATCTCCAAATTCTCACCACCATTAACTCACAAAGTAAATGCCAATCGGAAAACAACAAGTAAGAAAAGGAGGGAGGTCGGGTCAGATCGAGGAAGGAAGAAAAAAGTTATTTTTTTAAGCGTGGGAAATTTTTTTCTTTTTTTGGGTCCTGTTTTAGGCAAATGTCGTTGTTGAGCTTTTTACTTCTGGATTTTGTTAGTTGTTACTGAACACGTCTAAAATGAATGGAATTATTAAAATTTGGTCGTTTTGTTTTACCAATTTGATATTTAAATTTGGTCGAAACAGATAATTAATAAATAAATTTTGTCGGGATAAAAAAGGAAATATTTAAATTTTTCCAAAAATATATATAATATAAGCATCGTATTATTATATTGTATGTTTATCAAGCCTAGCCGGGTTTAAAATTTTTAAAAATATATATTTATATTATTTTTTAATTTATTTGTTAAAAATTTATATATTTATCTTAATATTTTTTATGTTTAGATTATAGTTGTATTATATACCACTATAGAATTAATTTATATGTGTTATAAATTACATAATATAAAATATTACAACTTTCAACAATTTCTTAACTTAATAACAAGAGCATTATGTTCTAAGCATAAGTAACTGAGTTCAATCTCAAGCAACTCTTATCTCATCCCCTCCCCCAATTATTAAAAAAAACTTTACAACTTTAACAAATGGGTTGGGTCTAGAATCTGAGCTCAATCTATATTTTAAACGAATCTTTTTTTTTTGCTCAATTCCAGTTATTGGGCCTAATAGTTTTGTCTAAAACCTCTTAAATTTTAGACGGGCCTTCAAACTTGAGTAGGTAACCCAACTTATAAATAGGTCTAATACACAACAAAGAAGCTTTGGGTACTAAACTTGAGTTTTACCCTCCTTATTTTTTATGTGTGGGTCTTCAATAAGGCTCAAGTTTTATCATTTGCAAAAGTGATATTAAGTCTTTAATATTGATAAGTTGGTGGTTCGACTCTCCCGCATACAAATGATTCCCATAATAAGTGTAACTTACTATATTGTGTTGGAAAAATTCAGTTAATAAAATGATTTCAGCTAAAGTTTAAATTTTTTGAAAACTATGTCGATTTGTGATATTTATAGTAATAAACTTTTTTTTTCGAAAAGTATTTGGGCTTTGTGCAATACTGGTTTATATCGTTCTTGGCTTTCAATCGAACGATTTTCTCTACTATTATCGTACCTCAAATTGCGTCAAGTGTGAGCTCGAGCAACACGAACCAAGCACATAACAATAAATTATTTAAATACTTTTAGTAGGAAAATAATTATGTCAATAAAAACTAATAAAAATTACAATTATCAAAAAATATATTTTATTCCTAATAAAATCAATTTTCACTACTTTCTAACAAGATAATAATACATTAACATTATCGAAGGCTCAGCCAATTACCTAATCAACGACACTTTTAATTTTTTTTTCAAAAGAATTGACCTTATATTAAACATAAAGCTGAATAAATAAAAATCGAAACAAAAAGTTAATAACTCAACTGTTTGAATATTTATAATTTTTTTAGTACTAGCTTTATTAAATTTTAATTTTTTATTTAAATACTTTGGAACCAATTTTGTACTATATTTGGTTGTAATTAAAAGATTCCAATTTTTAAGTTAATTTTTTTCATTCTCAATTTGATATTTTTAAGGGTAAATTACACCAACAGTTACCCAATTTCGGGGTAGCTGACAAAACAGTCACTTAGGTTTCATTTCAATCTCTCAACTTTCGAAAAGTTACAAAATAGTCCTTTTCGTTGTTTTCTGTCACAGACGTCACGACAAAGTGACATGGCAGGTGACGGCATCGTTAGTGTCAAAAAACCGTCCAGCTGGTCTGTTACTCTCACTTTAACAGCCCTACCAGTAAAATTTTAGGGTTAAAGAAGAATAAGAAGAAGAAAAAGAAGAAGAAGAAGAAGGAGAAGAGGAAAAATAGAGATGCCTGAAGTGATTCCGGTGTGCTATTGTAGAAACCCAGCCAAATTAAACACGTCTTGGTCTAATGACAACCCAGGTAAGAGGTTTTTTGGGTGTAAGAAATTTGGCTGTGGATTTCGAAAACTATGTCAGTTTTCAGCTGATTCTTCTAAGAAAGGTGATACATTGGAGGATGCAATGAGAAGGGAGAAAAGAACCTGGTTTTTGGTGATTGTATTTGTAACTGTTTTGTTGTTTTTTAAACCTTAAAAACCAACTTATGTTGTTGTTGTTAGCATTGAAAACCGGCTTATGTTTTGTAATATTGTTGCTGGTATATTGTTGCTTATGTTGGTATACATGGTTGTTGGTATATTGTTGCTTATGTTGTTATAAATGGTTGCTGGTATACATGGCTAACCAGTTCATGTTGTTGTTTACAAATACTTGAAATGAGATATTTTTGTTGATTACAATTTGTTTTGTAATATTTTTGTTGCTTACAACAGTTAGAAAGAATGTTTAATCTTCATTTCATTTGTATTTCTCAATACTCATATATCTAAAAAAGATAACATATGGAAAAAAAAACATTTGTATTTCTCAATGCTCACACATTTGTTTTTTCAATACTCATAAAAAATAGATAACACAAATAGCATGGATCAATGCTCATATATTAAGGCCAAAACGCCAAACTGTTTACAAAAGGAATGAGGGGTAAAATATTGTAAAATTTTCTCACAATTCAACACAATTGAAAAGATGTGAATTGTAGGGAAATTTTCAAAAAAAAATTGTGATTATATGCCTAAGTTTATCAACAGTAGCAATCATAGGCAAATTTACAAAAAATTATCTGCCTAAGTTAATAAATCAGTAGCAGGCAAATTTACACAATTTCAAAAAGTTAACAAAATAAGGTCTGTTCACATCATCATCAATGGTCTGTCATGGATGACTCTTAAGTAGGAGGCATCCACCTAACAATGGTTGGTTTTCTCTTAAATGGGAGTTTTTCTCTTAGGACAGCTTGTTGATGAGTTGGGGCAATTTGTAACTGAGTTGGGGCAGCTTATTGAGTTGGTGTACACTCTTGCTGATTTGGGGTAGCCTGTTGCTGAGTTGGGACACCAACTTTCTGTTTTTTGACCTACAAGAACAAGTAAAATCTGCCAAACAAATTCATAAATAGAAATATACTATAACTTAACTTAAGGCAAATGACTTACTGGAATGTTTTGGCCAACTTCTCATTTGCAACTCCTCTTATTGTGGCCTATTCTTTTGCATTTACTGCACCTCATGTCCACCCCTCTCTTGCTCAACTTTTTTGTTGTTTGTGGTTCATCAGGTTCTTTCCTTCTCACCTTAGTAGGTCTGTCAGGTGGCCTTCTGAGTTTAGGAGGCAGTATTGATAGCATGTTTGAAAAAAAGGCCTATTGTTTAGGACCCCTTACTGGCCTTATAAAGTTGGAGTAAATTTGAAATTGGGTTTGCTTGGTGTACCAGGTTTGTACATAGGTCTCTGGGAACTCATCTTTTAAATGAATGTCAGCTAATGCATGCATACAAGGGATGCTAGTGAGATCCCAATTCTTGCATGAGCAGGAATTCTCAACTAAGTCTACCACATGCTGGCTGTCTAGACCACATTCAACCTGATACTTGTCCCCATCAACATGTGATGGAACACACCTAAAAAACAGTCACCATGCTTGGTTAAAAAATAATCACTAAAACAATGTGGTCCAGGCAGCCCCACCAACAATGATACACACACCCCTAAAAAAATAGTCACTACATGTATATTATTAAAAAATACTCAATGCATGCATATTAAAAAATAGTCAACACACCAACAATCACTGCATGCATATTAAAAAGCACTCACTAAAACATCATGTGACCAGCAACATGAAGTCAGAATAAAGGCATCAGAAAGATTAAAAACGGTAACTTTACCTCAATGAATCTTTTATATTTACATCCAGCTTTTTCTTGATCTTTGGACACAACATTCCTTTCCATTTGTCAGTTTATTCTTTCTTCTTGAAAATAAGCAACATAATTTTGGTCCTTATTGTTTTCATCATGGTCAGAATAGGTTTCCCTCTTGCTTCTAGTATCATCTGTCAGTAAACAACATAAATGATTAGCGAATTGCGAATGATTAGTAAAAAACATAAAACATAAGGGTTTACCTTGTTAAAGGATTCAAAAAGATTATTCACCAACATGTCAGAATGGCTTCTAATTGAGAAGTGAGACCTTGACCAGTGAGTAGGGTTCTTTTCTTTCAACCAATCATAAGTATGCTGGTTGGTTTTCTTCAATTTTTCCATGACATCCTCAAAATCCCTTGTAGTGCTCGTTCTGACAGCTTTCCAAAGCAAATCTTTCAATTCATTTGTTCAAAAACCAGCCTTCTTGAAATTGACATATAGGTGTCTAACACGGTGTCTTGTTTCTGCATTAGGAAACAACATACATATTGTTTTTAAAAGTCCCTGCAATTAGAACAAATACAGTTTAATTATTTGACAAACCTTAAACCCTAAATAAAAACAACAATAAAATAAATAGAGTTTTACCTTTTGTTTGTCAGACATGAAAGATATCTGGTACGAGTTCACAATTTCCAAGTCTATTGCAAGCAACTCCAAGAACCAAAACCATGATGCTTTGTTTTCACTTTCGACAGCAGCATATGCAAGAGGATAGATACCATTATTTGCATCTATCCCAACAGCTGCAAGCAAGTAGCCACCATAGTAGCCCTTCAAGAAACATCCATCTAAACCTACTATCCTCCTACAACCAGCCTTATAGCCATCTTTGCATGCCTGCAAGCAGACACAAATCCTTTGAAACAACCTGTTATCCAGATAATAGATTGTTGTTACTCCCTCATTTTGGGTCCAAACCTCCAACAAATACTCACAAATCTTCTCATATTGAGCTTTATGAGCTCCTTCAGTTAATTTCAAAGTCCTAAGTTTAGCCCTCCTACATTTGGTTAGTGAGACTATGTAACACCCCTAATCCGTATCCGTCGTCAAATCAGGGTTACGAAGCATTACCAGAATTTACAGATCAAGTAAACAGATATTTCATTTTATATAGTATCCATGTTAGAAATCAAACATAAAATCCCTTATATGAACTCTCGAGTTCCAAAACATGCATTAGAAACGAGTCAAGACTAAACCGAGTACTCAAAAAAATATTCAGAAAACTTTAAAAATTTTCAAATGTGCAGGGGTAACACGCCCGTGTGGTCAGGTCGTGTGGTTCACACGACCAAAGGGACACGCTCGTGTCTCAGACCTTGAAACTCTCTAACTTGGGTCACGTGGTCAAAAAACATACCCGTGTGCCAGGCCGTGTATAAATACCTGGGCATTTTGTTTTGAAATTTTAAAGACGTAGGCCAAGTCAAACGCCCATGTGCTAGGCCGTGTGTCACATACCGCTAAGACAGACACCCGTGTCTCTGCCCGTCTGGACGAAAATAGGCTATTTTCCAAGCCACATTTCTCACCCAACTTGTCTTCCACCTACACCAACACTTAAACACATTTACAAACCATATCAAAGCATTTAAAACAAGCCCAAATCATGTCTTAAACATGACATAATATCACATATAACCAATGTATCCTTAGGTACCTCAGATGACTATTTATTATCATGTTAATCTATCACTCATACTTACCTATTTACTAAATGCATATATGCATGATCACATTCATTCTTCAAACATGATAGATCCACTTATAAACATATCAAAAATATGTCAAACACAAGTCATTTCAATGGCTAGTTTCATTCAAAACATTTACATGCCATTATTGGCCGAATAACCTATACATGCCATTATAATTATAATTGATTTACCATATATACCGAAATAGGCCAATGGATAGTGTGAGTGATCTCCGTCAAGCTTCTAATCCAACAAACTTCCGAATTACTATAGAACAGGGGAAAATAAAACGGAGTAAGCATGTAATGCTTAGTAAGTTCGTATAACATGGTAATTAACTTACCATTCATTCATGTTCAAGATAAACATGCAAGACACATTCAACCAGTTTGATCACAAGCCCTAGCACATATCTTCATCATCCCTGTTAGTCATATATTTCATTCAAATATCAAGAAATATGCATAGGTTCAACAGTAATCAGATTTCCATATAAATATGCTTTCCACATCATGTACTCATATAACATATACAAATCATATACATGTATTTCAAGTACATTTTCAAAATAAATTGTCTCGATTTCAGATTATTTCATGTCGGAACTTTACCCACCCATTAAATCAATTGAAATGTCGATGGTTAAACGGGTAGTACGATCGAGGTGTACAAATATATAATCATAGATGAACATATTCATCAAACAAATTCCATGTCCATATAGCATTATCTCATATTTCCATATATCATGCATTATCATTTTCATGTATTTCAGGCAGATACGTGTAATAATTCATTTCATGTTCATATCTTCTCATGTCAGAATTTTGCTCATTGAATTTTATTTGAAATATCGATGGATACTTAGGTAGTACACTCGAAGTGTACAAATTAGCAATCCGTCAATTCATATTCGGGAGTGCTTATTAAAGCACATAATCGGGAAATCATCTCTCGAGCCATATAACAGGAAGCTCACTAAAAGCCATTAATTTGAAAGCTCACAAATAGCCTTTCAGGAAACTTATCCGGGCTATATAATAGCAAGCTCACATAGAGCCATGATTAGGAAGTTCACATGGAACTTTTAATCAGGAAGCTTACAAAGAGCCCTTTAACGGAAGCTCACGAAGAGCCATTAATCAGGAGCTCTGAATAGCCATATATCGGGAAGTTCAAGCGAGCCATATCAAGATGCTCACAAAGAGCTGTGTTTGTGTCTGCAACATATGTAGGATTACAACCGATCATAAAACAGGACGCTCACAAAGAGCTGCGTTTGTGTCCACAATATATGCAGGATCACAACCGATCATATAACAGGACGCTCACAAAGTGTTGCGGTAGTCCGCAACACATGCAAGATCACTACCGATCAGGATGCTCGCAGGAATCGTATAACGGGAAGCTCGAGAGGGCTTATAACGGGATGCTCATAGGAGCTGTGGTGTGTCTGCAACATATGCAGGACTACAACCAATTTAGGAAATCTCGTATCCATCGAATTCCATTATTCAAACGGGACTTATCATGCATCAGGCTTTGTCAAATATAAGATTAATTTCATATTCATGACAATGATACAATTCACATACATATAATTCAATTTAAAACATATAAATACACAATTTAGTTACACGAATTTACCTCAACAAATGTTCGTGTACATAACATCTACTAATCTGATATTTTCTCTTTTTCTCATTCTAACTCCGAATTTGGTCTAGTCAGATCTATATGAATGAATTTAACATCAATTTATGTTCATTTTAATTCAATTCACATCTTTGGAAAAATTATAGTTTTGCCCCCAAACTTTTAATTAATAACGATTTCATCCCTAGGCTCTGAAAATAAAATTCATGCAATTTAATCCTTATTACAAGCCTAGTTGATTTTACATGTAAAAATTACAGCCCATGTATTTAATAAAATTTAAAATTTTTCCATAAATTTCACATCTTTATAATTTAGTCCCTAAATCAATTTTTCATCAAATTTCCCTTTACAAAAGTTGTTTATCTATCAACAACCTTTCATTTTCCACTATAAAACTTCATAATTCAACTATGTTCATCAATAAAAAACCCTATTTCTTTGATAACTTTACAATTTAGTCCCCAAGATAGTTAGATTAAGCTATTACAATCTCGAAATTATAAAAATAATTAAAGACGAGACAAGATAACATACCTAATTGATCAAAATAAGCTTGCTTGAGCTACTTTCTCTTCGCTAGGGTTTCCATGGAATTAATTTGGGAAAGATGATAAAAATATTATCTTTTCATTATGTAATTAATTATCATCTATTATTTTTTTTACTTTCCAATTTCATCATTTTCTTTATTTTATTTTCCATGGATGAATCATCATCCTTAACCACTAAGCATTTTTAAATGGTCTACTTACCATATAAGGACCTCCACTTTAAAGTTCTATAGCTATTTAATCCCTTTAGCTTTTAGAACTCAACTTTTTTACTTTGTATAATTTGGTTATTTATCAAATTAAACATGTAATCGGTAAAATTTCTTTACGAAATTTTCCTATGACATTATTATCGTACTGTAGATTATAAAATAATATTAAAATAAATCTCCCTTCCAGAATCAAATTTGTGGTCCCAAAACCACTGTTCCGATTTTACCAAAAATGGGCTGTTACAGGCTATGCAACACAAATTTCTTTTGACATCTTGTTGTAATGATTTCAGAGAATAATCAGGATCAACAATGAATTTTTCTTTATAATGTTCACCTATCCAAGCAGAGGTTACATTCCTATTTTTGTAGACTTATGAACAAGTATGGTTAGGGTTTGAATTCCTAATTTGCCAAGTCTGGTCAGTAGGGTTATTAGGGTTTAGCCTAAAAGCCCATATGAACCAATAACATTTTTCACTGCAGACTGGCTTTAACCTTTTTAAATCATTTTTGAGAAACTTAATAAAATAACTATTCAACCTACCATACTGTTTGGCAGCTTATTTTAGACTGCCTTTAAACTTAAATAACATTCCAACCTTAAGTCTAGGATTACTCGTGTCATTCTCTAGGTTGAACTCAGGCCAATTTTGGCCATCTGAGTCAGATTCATGTGCACTATCTAATCTCCCAGAATCATCACTATCACATAGTTCATCTACTTTATACCATCCATGTTTAAACCATCTAAATTAACTTTTATCTTATTAGACACATCACTACCAGACACGTCACTACTAGATATTTCTTCTTCATTCTCATTAAAATTGTCATCAATTAAACCTGCCAAAAAAATTACTCATAATAAAGGCAGACAACATAGGCAAACACTTTAACCATTTCAGTCAGACAATAACCAATACAAAATACCCAATAATTTAATACAAACACAACCATTTCTATCATGCACATGGTAGACAACAACCAATACAAAAATAATTTAACACAAACACAACCATTTTTGTCATGCACATGACAGACAATAACAGACAATAACTAGTACAATAAAGAAGGTAAATAACAAATTTTGATATTACCACATACAATATAGAAGCTTGGATACAAACAATGGCAGATATACACAATAAACATCAGTTTGATAATGGCATTCATACAATGGCAGATACAAACAATAAACATCATGCACATGGCATACAATACACATTATATGTCATACATTTTAATAACCAAACTGAAATCCAAATAGAAATCTAAATCTAAATCTAAATCGAGATCGAAATTGAAATTGAAATCAAAATTAAAATCAGAATCAGTGAGTGTTTCAAAATTGAAATCAAAATCGAAATCAAAATCAAAATCAAAATTAGAATCGAAATTAAAATTGAAATTGAAATAACCCTAAATCGAAATAACAACATTGAAATCCAAAAAATAAAAAACTAAATGCAACAGCTTACCCGTTAAAGTGGATGTAACAAGATTGGTAGCTTCTCTTTTATTGCCCATTGTCGTTGAGAATCAAAAACACTGAATGGTTTGTGGTTTCGTATTCTTTTCTCCCCAAACAAAAAAGACCAATCGTACCCTAAACCTTTATACCCTATTAATCGATTATTGAATCGATTTCTAACCCTAAACCCTTCTTAATTGATTCTCAAATAATTTTTAACCTTAAAAAACCCCAAATCACAATCGAAATTTCCCCAAATAAATTCCCCCCCAAATCCCCTTAATCCTAATATGTTTCTAATTTTTTACCCCTAAACCCATAACCCTTCAATTTTTCCCTAAACCCGCCCCAAACCAAGACCCATCAGTCACTTCACCAACGTGGCAAGTTAACTTGCCACATCAGCTGGTTAACTTGCCACGTCAGCGATCCCGTTAACGCCCTAACGGAAATTGTTAATCAGTGACTATTTTGTACTTTTTTATAACATTAGTGACTATTTTGTAACTTTGGTTTTGTAACTTTTCAAAAGTTGAGTGACTGAAATGAAACTTAGGTGATTGTTTTGTCAGCTACCCCAAAGTTGGGTGACTATTGGTGTAATTTACCCTATTTTTAAACATAAAATGTATCATTAACCACTAAATTATGGGTAAGTTCTTTTTTTTTTTAAGTTATAATTTGGTCACTAAATTATTCAAAAGTTTTCATTTAAGTCACTAAACTATTTGCAAATTTTCATTTAAGTCACTAAACTGTTATTTTTTTAAAGTTTCGCCAATGAGCTCCAAGTAGCGATTCGATGATTAGTATAGTGGATCAGTACCTATTGACGAGTATAAAAACATACCTTAAATTCGAGTCGGTTTGATGGTCAATGTCAAATATCAAAGAAAAGGTTGTTTAAATTTTAGTTCGTAGATTTGTGACGTCTAAAATTGTTTCATGAAAAAAAAATTAAACTGTAGAAGAAAATGAGAAAGAGAGTTTTCAATTGGCTCAAGCAATGCAAAAAGAGGAAGCCATATAGCATCGATTTTAACAGTCTAATGACTTAAATGAAAATTTTTGAATAATTCAATGATCAAATTGTAACTTTTTTTTGGTTAAGTAACCAAAACAAAATTTTACCCATAGTTTAATGTTTAATAGTGTAATTTCACCTCATTTTAGTGGAACTATCCAAGAATTCTCCAAAATAAAATGGTAATAAACTACTTACTATCTAAGAACCTCTTTGGATTGGAATTTACCTCTAGTGCCTTGTATTTAGTTTTCATATTGTCTCACCCTACAATATCGCTACAATATCTAATCTCACTATCACTGTTGTTTTTACACTAACCGTAGTTAAACGCACCGTCCATCCAAAGAGGCCCTAAGTGTGGGTTTACATGGGTGGTGCAGTACGTTTAGCTTACTTTTTGTTTCACACTACAGTATCACTACAATATCTAATCTCACCGCCACCGCTGTTTTTACATTAACTGCAAGTAAACACACCACTCTTCCAAACCCACCCTAAGTTTGATTCCAAAATTCAAATTGATAGCTTATTTGTTTTGTTCTAATTTGATACTTGAGTTTGACTTCAATATTCAAATTGTTGTATGGGTTTTTTCAATTTAATAATTGATTTTTTCCCAATTAAGGTGTCGAGTTTAATTCAATGTTTAATTTGATACATGACTTTCATTTTTTATTACTAATTAAGTAGGTGACACAATGTGATTTTGTAAGAATACCAAATTGAACGCTAAAATCAAATTCAAGTACCAAATTTAAAAAAACTCATGTAGTAAATTAAAAATTAAAGTCAAACTAAGGTACCAAATAGTGTATTTACCTGTTGGAGATAAGGGAAATAAAGCTCATCATCTGGAGTCTTCCACTGTAACGTCTCTCTCGACGGTCAGCATCCCCAAAAGAACAAATATTTAGAAGAAAAAAAAAATCCTCTTTTGGGTTTTTATTGAGGAACTGCTAAAGTACGTACCCAAAATTTCTGCAAAAGTTTCCGTTCGAAAAATCTCAGAAAACCATGTGGCGAAACTCCGCCACTGTAAGCTTCTCTTCGAAGCTTCTCTCTTATTCTTCTTCCTCCGCCAATCCTAATTACTTCCATTACGCATCTGCTTTCTCCATCTTTAGTCCAAACGGCGTCGTAGATCAGGCACTTTCTCCTTCTCATCAACGCTTCTACTGCTCATCGGCGGTGCCTTCACCGTCTCCCTCATCCGGTTCCGTTATAAAGCTAGGGTTTCTAGCTAACAAATCTGACGCCTATCTTCCTTTGAGTTTGAAAGCTAGAGATGCAGTCCAGCTTGCTCGTCACTACGGTCGGTGTTACTGGGAGCTCTCCAAGGCTCGTCTCAGGTCAATTGTCATTAAGATATTTAGGCAACTTTTAAGTTTTGATTTTTTATTTTTGAATTTTGACTTTTTTGTTTTTGGATTCGTTTTGGTAGTATGCTGGTGGTGGCGACTTCGGGGACTGGATATGTGCTAGGGAGTGGAAACGCCGTTGATTTGGCGGGTCTTTGTTATACCTGTGCTGGAACCATGATGGTTGCTGCATCTGCGAATTCGTTGAATCAGGTTGCCTTTCTTACTCTTTTCTGTCTTTGATTGCTTTCATTGAACGCTATGTTAAGCACAACTTTGGTATTGAGAAATCTGAATTCGAGTTTTGATTGATCTGATTGAATTATCAAATTATTATGCGTTCAGTATTATTTATACTTGCCAAGGATGCTAACTAATAGCTCTATTTTCATAATAAAGTCACATTTAACGATGTTTCCCTCTTTCATTTCTTCAAGTGTAAGATTTCTTGTAAAATGATAAAGCTATCATCTTTCTTGGATCATTGGAAATATGGTTTTTTTTTTCTTAAGAAATAAGAAAAAAATGAAGAAAAGCATCATTATCCTGAGGGTTGCCTTTCATTTAACTCATGCATTTGGAAAGAGACATTTTTGGTGTCAAAGGCTTGCACTTCAATGAAGCCCCTTTGTGATGTTTTGACCCTTTTACCTCAGTTTTAATTTTTATAACCTTGGTAGAAACTAGGGCTGGATCAACTAGTACTAGGGATTTACAAGCGCACAAATGAATTTGCAAAAAGTAGCGCCCTACGCCATGGGTACTACTATAATGGTCCTAGTTCCCCTAGTGCCTTTGAGGACTTTGCATATAGGAATTTTTATGGATTAAACTATTAGGGTGCTCTCATCCTTGCCACTCATTGTGAGTTTTGAAAGATTAACTTAAGGGTATACCTTACTCTTTTAGGTTATTTAGCAATGTTCAGTCAGTGAGCTTGAAATCAAGTACAATGAGTTGTATTGCACTATAATCAAGGAAAATAGGGATTTTAGCTCATTGGGCATGATTTAAATCCGTCAACATTGCTTTCCTGATAGAAGCTATGGATAAGTACCCTGTGACAGAAGGGGATAGGGAAAGAAACAATATAAATTCTTTGAAATTCTAAGAATCGACTTCATGAATTGCAAATTGTAATTTTCTTTTACCTTCTGCTATGATTCTGTTACCTTTGATTTTGTTGATTTTGCAAGGATGTGTCTGTGCATGGTGGTTGTATTTTAAGTTACTTTTCATGAAGTAACTAGACCGACTGACATCTCAGTTAACCATGGAATTCATGTCCCTAGGTGTTTGAGATAAATAATGATGCCAAAATGAAGAGAACAAGGCTAAGACCTCTACCTTCAGGACGCATTGCAATACCACATGCAGTCACTTGGGCATCTTCTGTTGGATTTGCTGGCACTGCTCTGTTGGCATGCAAGGTGGCCAGATTGATTCACTCACTTCTCATTATTTCTTTAATTTCAAATGTGATTTTTTTTGGCTTTGCCAAACGCATAAAACGTTGTCAGATGAGCAACTAATGTTGCTGCTGCCACAAGGTTATTGCAGGCTAATATGTTGGCAGCTGGTCTTGCTGCTTCCAGTCTTGTTTTATACGCATTTGTGTATACTCCATTGAAGCAAATTCACCCTGTTAATACATGGGTTGGAGCAGTTGTTGGTGCTATTCCTCCTCTTCTAGGGTAACTTTGTCTTTAAATTCTATTAACTATTGTGATGACTATCTAAGAAATTTTAGTTGCTTGGTGTTCTATGTTTGGTATGATATTAAACAATGTCAAGTGTTTTCATGCATGTTAAATTTTGTGCTTCACATGTTAAAAGTTTGGAATTTATCAATGGCGTACGGAATTTACCATATTATTTTCAACTGGTGCTTCTGCTTTTCTTTTAACTTTTTTCACATGAAATTTGCCCCTAGCTGACTTGGGTTATTGAAAACACAGGCCAATATTTTGCAGAACTGTTTTCTTTCTATTGTCTCTGGACTCCGATGGAATTCTAGATCTTTGTTAATTGCTTATGAGCAAGGCCTCTTATGACCTTTGAAACTGGAAAAGTTAAACCTCCCTTGAAACAAAGGCAATAAGAACAGAAGATCCCCGCATTGTTTTGATAGATGTGGAATCCCTATTGTAGGTTTAAGTATGCCACATGTTGAGAGGTTATAGAAGACCCTATTAAAGTTCACTGAAATTATAGAGGTCATTTATTTATTAAAAAAAAAGATGATCATGAAGTAGGCTTTGCTTTGTGTTGCATTAAGTTTTCGTTTAAATTTAACTGTTTTACTGACAGACTTCTTATTTTCTGTTCCAACTTCTTAGATGGGCTGCAGCTTCTGGTCAGATTTCTCTCAATGGATTAATTCTCCCAGCAGCTCTCTACTTTTGGCAAATACCCCATTTCATGGCCCTAGCATACTTGTGCCGTGATGACTATGCTGCAGGAGGGTAAGCATTTTCGCAACTTACTTTCTCTTCAACATAGCAACTGTTTATTTTTCTTTATGCACAGGAAATTGAATGTTTCTGTTTCTGCCCTTCTCTTATAGTTTTGTGTTGAAATAATGTTCTAGCATTGAGAAAGTATCTCAAGGATCTCCATTGCTGTAAGCAACTGTTGATAATATAACTTGGAAAATGGAAGTGTGACTCTTTTCTGATGTAATTATATATTTAGTTAAGATTTTCAGAAGAGTTATTAGGGATGATTCTTCATGGATAAGATTGCATGTGAATTTTGTGTTCTTAATGTATTTCACTGTCTTACAACCCTTCATTTTCTACTCTCCGTGATATTTTCAGGTACAGGATGTTTTCACTTGCAGATGCTTCAGGTCGGAGAACAGCTGCTGTTGCTTTCAGGAACTGCCTCTATCTTATCCCTTTGGGGTTCATAGCCTATGACTGTAAGTTGTTCTAATTCCAAACGTGAAAACTATCGCACTATCACCTTTATTTTAGTACGCATTTATATTTATTAAAATTTGATTACCATATATCCACACTATTTTAAAACATTGGATATGCACCAAATATCTATTTCCTGGTAGATATTCTAAAAACTGTGTGAACCATCTTAGTACTACAGTATATGGTATGGTCCATATGGAACATATCTTACATTCTCTTTTGTATTTCATAATATATAAACTAGTGAAATTCTTTGCGTAGGGGGTGTGGCTTCTGGGTGGTTTTGTGTTGAATCATCAGTTATCACCCTTGCAATAAGTGCTGCAGCATTTTCATTTTATCGTGACCGGACTACTCAAAAAGCAAGAAGGATGTTTTATGCCAGCCTTTTGTATCTTCCTGTATTTATGTCTGGCCTCCTATTTCATCGTCTCTCAGACAATCCACAGTGCCTTGCGGAAAATCCCAACAGAATTATTGAGCTTCCATCATTCCCCGAAGTTGTAACTGAAAGTGAAGAAGATGATCAGAAGAAGAAAGTGAGGTATGTCACTGCTGTTCCACAAGGACGTGCACCTGTGGCATACGCATCCATTGCTCCATTTCCCTTTCTCCCTGTTCCTTCCTATGTTGATCAATGACGTATTGAACTGGCATCTAGTTTTTGTATACCAAATCAAAGTTATTGAAAAGGCACACCTCGAAACCTCTTTGGCTTTGCATTAAGCCTTTTTCTGTGAAGTTTCTATTTTAACAGAGTTTTGGTTCTTGATTGTCTTTATTTTGAAATCAATGTATAGTTGGGATTGAGCTGTTTAAGCACCATGAGTGACATTCATCTTGCAGCTGCCATTGGAATAAAACTGTTATGCAATGCATAGATCCATTTCAAAATTTTCACTAATCTGTGTTTGGTTTTGAATTGGACTCTAGCCATTTCCTATTTTGATCTGTCAACAATTTTAGCCGCTGGCCTACAAAGCAATGCATAATGGTGGTGGATACGAAAATCCTATAGGTGACAAAAGCTGACCAAGAAGAGGGGTATTTATCAAATTCAAGATTCAACTATAACTTGGTAATATAGTAAAAGCATCTTACATCAAATTTACCATTTACATATTTCAATCTTGAATATATATAATCCAAGTAATTTTCTCTCCTTTTTTTTCTTTCTATTTCGGCTATTTAATTTGTACACTGTAGTCAGGTTTTCCTTTAAGATACAATTTTTTGAATTCATTTAATGAACTGTATTAACCAATACCGTATAATACATATATTACATAAAATTTCTTTGATATAAAATACACAAATCTCATTTCATTTAAGCTTTTTCTTTTGCCGTCTTTCAACCTTGACAACATTTTAGAATGACTTGATAGATATATGTATGGACCCAAATCCGACTTAATCCAATTAAATTGATCTGAAACTTGAGTGACCTGTGAGCAAGAATCTGAATTGAATATGACACAATTGATTGAACTTAAATCTAGCCTGATCAGATTCATCAGAAAAATAGAACCGAAACTGAATATGACCTAACCTGAAACTGATACAATCTGCCCGGTTTCCAGCCTATAGTAAAATCTAAACCATCAGATCATAGGAGAATAATGTGCAAATATAACCGACCATTTAAGTTCAACATAGTCCTGGTCCTAGAGATGGCAAAATATAGCCCAATTTTCATCAAACCATGAAATGAGATGCAATGGATATAGAGTAGGCGGGGTACAAAAATGGTAAAACACAAAATATGGGACTACAAAAAAACAAAACTAGAAATAGAATTAAATAATTACTATACACAATCTCTAACAACATACAAATGATTTCTAATAATGAATAACCAAGATGCATTTCCACCTTTTCCTTAGAATTTTTTTTTTCATTTTTTTCTCCCGATCTCCTTTTGACACTTCCCTGGCTCCTTTTTTATTAGGTGCAAAGGAAGCGGCAGTCTGGAGATAAAAAAAAGAATTGCAGAAGTTGGGATTGCAAGCATTAACTGAGGTAAGCCCCTGATTCTACCCCCCATCTCTTTGAGAAAGCTGTTCGTTAACTCCGATGCCTAAGTTTGAACCAAACAAAAAAGAAGCAGCAGCTTATGTCCAACCAAAATTCTCTATCTAGTAAAAAAGCCGCTTAAAAACAGCTACAAATATCCAATTTACTCAAGTTAGGCCAAATGAAGGTGGCCTTGAATCATGACATCTATAATAGTTGCAATCTACCATACATGCAAGAATCGAATTACGACAGAGGCACCAATATTCATTGTATGGGATACATAACCATGGCATCGTTGAGGGCAGTGTGGCTCCCAAAGTAGATGCAACTCTGGAAAGATGAAGGAGCAGGGGGTACACAAATAAGTTTAGAATACAGCGTGAAAGCCCAGAAGAATGAGAACACCAAAAGATATTAAATACACTTACTTGTTACCACTAAGAAGTCCAAAAACTGATGTGGCAATATATGACTGGGAAACTCCGGAAAAAGCTTTTCTGTAATGAGGCAAGACCAATTGTCCTGCAAGGTTTTTACCACTATGATTAGCTTTCTGGCATTCCAATGAACCCAAGCAAACAAGTGACTAACATAAAAACATATAAACATTAATGAGAATAGAAAGAATATTAACTGTCTCATATTCAGTTGCTAGAAGAAAAATTATGGAACGGAGAAGTTAAAAGATTTAGCTTAATGCATCATGTGAGAATTTAACTTTTTTACACATTCCACTAAAGCCGAGAGAAACCCTAGAGGGAAAAATAAGCCCTTCTCATGCATTAGCTCCTTTATTCTTTCCAGACAATATTGTATACTACAAACTTTTTAAGAAACCCATGTCATCCCAAGAATATCAAGAGTTTCAAAGAACAACTGATCAAGGCCTCACCTATACTCAAATAATTGCTGTGGAGAATTGAAATCAATACACTAGACACCGTTCTATCTATATCCTCTTTTCGTGGTGCCTCATCAACTGGCAAACTGTTTCTATCAATATAAGCACTCCAGGGAGAATGGCTGCTATTATTGTGACAGGCTATGATTTCAAACCATATCCCCAATGGAAATCTTCTAGGTTTTATCAACCGAAGGGCGATCTTAATATAAGGAGTAGCATGGATAACGGATATGATGACTTCAATGAACATACAGCTAAGGCTGATGGCTGTGTTCATAATGCTGAAGAAAATATAAAAACAGATGTGGTTGGCAATAGAAGCAAAAGAGGTGTAAATAGAAGAGATCCAACAACATGTTGCTTCACAGTATAGTCAAAACTATCTAATCTTTGACGAAGAGGATTCCACTTCCGTCCCCTGACAATAATACAGCAGCTCTTAGAATAGTTAGAAACAACTAAAAAATTTATTAATAGTTTACTTCTAATAAAAAGGATAACTTTTGTACGCCTTTCAGATTCTATCAGCTAATGCTGCTCAGCAATAACAGATGCATAACAAAATAATAACATTGATATTATCTGGGTATATAACAAAGAAAAAACACAGCCTCTAAGAACATTGGATCCCTTCTCCAAGTAATTTACATTGAAACAGAATTCTAGACCTAATGATATGAGGAAACACTTTAATTGCAATGGAATGTCATGAGCTCATGAGATGGTACGGTATATTCTCCCAGAACATGAAAAAGAAATCCTCACGAGCACATTTTTTCCCATCTCTGAAATAGGATCCATGAATCAATATCTCATTCATATTTCAGCACTACCAGATGTGGAGATCAATTTTTGTTGGACCTGGAATGATTAATAAATATGTTCAATCTACTTTGGGTTTTTTGTTCTACGACAAGGTAGCAATAACCCATTATGACACAGATGTTACTACTATATTTGTATTATAACAACACAATCGACACGATTTTAGTTTATAATCACATTTACTGGATTAGAGGAGCCAATCAAATCCAAAATAAGATATGCTGAAGTGGTACCTGAAAATACGCCACAAAGCGGCTAGCGCATGTAACTGCTGTGAATAGAGAATCGAGATTAACCAATGAAGTGTTGACACATGCAATGTTACTATCACAATCATGTCTATGACCAAAGCAGCAGGTATTGTCACCCCGAAAAGAATAGCTAATATAGCAAGTCCTTTGATGAAATAAATGAAGAGAGAACCCACAAATATCCAAAGAGTAGACCAAATTTGAATTGTATTCAGAGAAATCATGCCAAGAACTTCAGCCAATTCTATGTTCAACTTGAAACCAGCTGGAACACCCATCAACCACACAGAACCTGACCTCAACAACTCATTTGTTAAATTACTGGCAATATTTGAAACCCATGAACAGACAGATTCTGCGTGAAATAAGAGTGCCAAACCAATCAAATCTCCCAAAAGGATATCAACAACCAAACTTGACCACAAGGAATGCTTATGTAATGCAACTTTTTCTGCACATTCCACACTTGTTTGAGACCTAGTAAAAAAATTATATTATTTATGAGGATAATGAGGGGACTTCAATATGGACTGAGACTTGAAATATCACTAAATGAATTCACTATATTCTACAAAATTGTCACCTGAGGTCATTGTCCTGAAGGAAGATTGGCCAATATAAGATCTGACAAGAACGAATTCGGAAATTTATCCAGGTATTGCTAAATGCCTTTGCTGATGCAGAGTATACCCATGATTGTGATTCAAAATTCAAAAAGCTATGGAAAAACTGAATAAAAATATAAAAAAGAGTAGATAATGATGCCAATGACATGGCCAATATATGCCACATGAAGGTACAAAACCTGCAAAGCCACATAGTGGTATATCAGAAAATGCAGAGAGATACATGGAAAAAGCATGTGGTAAATCATGTTAGAGTGAGATTACATGGAAATTATGGGAATATTTGCAGAGGATTGTTTGAAGCTATCATGTCTCTCAAAATATTTCTGAGCTGCACTAGCACTGTTGATCGCCAAAACAACTGTATCCTGCTTTCAAAATTTTAAAATTAAGAGTATATATATAGAAACTGTCCTAGCTCCACAAGAAGGTACTTGTGAACTATTTTTACCATGTCATTTAAAGGTTGCTTTTGTTGAAGCTCATCAACCCACTGAGGCTTCTTAGGAGAAGCTTTCCCATGCTCAGAAGAATTCCAGTATCGCAATGAGAAATGGTGAGCACCGTATGTTGGAGTTTCGTATAATATAACCTAAACTTGTTCAGACAAAGAGCCATGGATTAATCACCATTGACAAATACAACTCAAATGATAAACCAAACAGTAGAAGCAATCTGAATTTCGTACATGGACATCACATTGAGACACTATTTCCTTCTTCCAATGAAGATGGTGCAATTTAGGAACCCAATGAATTCCCCTGGCTTGAAGACGAAGAGAATCATAGGCCAGCTCGATCCAGTAATTACTTTCCATAGATACCTGTCTACACTGGCCTAAAAACCCATCAAATTTAAGGCATCCACAGCTCCATTGTCCATAGCATTTGCAAACTCTATCTACACCGTGAGTGCAGGTTTTTCTCAGATCATCCTCTTCTACTCCATTTTGACCATAGTTAATACAAGCTCCATACTGACCCAACAAAGAAAATTTTGATTTATCTTGAAGAGATACATGCATATTTCCATTGATAGAATGGAGGATCTCCTGTTTACAAGAAAAAAAAATCCAAACATTTTGAAATGAACTCCCAATAATTAAAACCATGCCCAAATGCCAAACAAGCTCAGCAAGATTACTGTTCCAGAACACAATAATAAATTTCTTTAATTTCAAAATACCGTTTATCCTGAGCAATTATAATCATACATAAACTTCTAAAAAAATGGGAAAAAAGTACTTTACCTAAGCTTTACAAACTCAGCGAGAAATAACTTCAAAAACACAACTAATATTCATTTCTTAAAATGTCCAAGTGCCATTTTCCCTAAGCAATTTCAATTCATAAAAACTGTTACAGAAAATGAAAATCAGAATTAGTGCATTACCTGGAGACAAGATTGCAGATTCGAAGAAGACTCCCGATTGGAAGCGAAAGCGACGACAATGTCAAGAGAATCTGAAGAACAAGTGACGAACCAACCAAACAGAAATTTACAGCAAGATGGTTGGGTAGAAGATAGCTGCTTTGGCCACCAAATCCGACACTTTCTTCTCATTTTTCGATCGCTTTCTCCCTTTTTTCACCTCATTTTTCACCTGAATTTTTTTCCTGAAATTCCAATGCTTTTTTTACTCTAAAACCCTTCAACAAATTTTATAACCACTTTAAAGATTAAACTGTTAATTCCATCCATTTCAGTTCCTTTCCTTCAGTTTTCCTTTTTTTTCCTGCTTGATTGAAACCCTATTTCTTCTTTTCTTTTAATAAAAATTAAAAAAAGAAATAAATTCGATACTTCAAAAATAAAATATGGTGAAATAATATATTTTTTGATAAATAAAAAAGTGCCAAAAAATATAATTATCAAAATCAATTAATCTATTTGTTTAATTCAAGTTATATCAATCTTAGCTTAAATGAAATTTTAACTTTAATTGAGTCATAAAATTTCGGTTAAAACCGAATTAACTGATCTAATCGAACTAATTCGGTTAATCGGTCAGTTACTCGATCTAATTCGATCGGAAATCGATTAATAATTTTTTGAAAGTTTGATTATCAGTTAATTCGGTTCTAAATCGAGTAATTAACCGAATTAACCGAACTTTTAAAAATCAATATATTATTACCAATTCGGTTAATTTTGGTTAATTTGATTAATTCGGTTAAATGAACATTATCGATTTTTTTATATGGTTTATACTTGTTTTAGCCTAAAATAAAAATAAAAATATTGGTTAAAACCAAAATAGTTCAGTTCGGTTAATTTGTTTTGAAAAAAATTTGGTTCAATTAATTTAGTTAATGCTAGTTCGATTCGATTAACTGATTTAACACTCCTAGGCATTGTAACCAATGCAGTAAGACGTGAATTTTAGTGTGTTGAAGTATATTATTCTCCTATTTATGGATTGAAGAGGGACTACGATTGATTTAAAAAAATAATAATCAAAGGAAAAATTTTTTAAAAATAAAGAGGTTAAGGAAATGACTAAAATTAACAAAGGAAATGGTTAAATTGAAAAAAAAAAGGTTCAATTTTTATTATGCAAGTATAGTTTTTTTAGATTTTAAATAAAAATAATAATATTTTTATAATTTTTCATCTAAGTTTGAAATTTATGAATATTAACAATTTGGTTAAACATATCAGCAATAAATTAGATAATGAAAATAGTATAGATTAAACTTTTTTTGTTTGTGCCAAATTACCAAGCTGGATAAAAGATTTTCAATAATAATAATTTCAAAATTCAAATTTAGTTTAAATGTTTGGAGAGGAAATTAAATGATGCTTATTTTAATCTTTTGTTGATGATATTTTACTTTTAATTATTGAGATTTTTTTAGGAAAGACAAGTATGACAATAAAAATATAAACCCCCAGTATATACTAATTTAAGGAAATTTACTTTATCAAAGGGCATTATCACTTGAATTCTCGTGATTGGTATTCGATCAAGGTTGTTTACTTACAAAGGTCATTTGAGTTTAAATTTTTAGGGAGTAAATGATAAATCTTTATTTAAGCAAGTCTCATTCTTTAGACGTAGTACATGCATTCATGAATGGCATTATTATTGTTCTTCCACCTATTATTTTGTTTAAACCCTAAAACTAATATTGAAACACATACAAAATCTCCTTATTTATTTAAGCTATTACATGCATTGGATTAGAATTAGCTGTGTGATTTTTTTTTCGATTTTTTTAATTATGATATTTTAAAAAATATTCATTGTAATTTTAAAAAATATTTTTAAAAACAATTTAATGGTAATTTTAAAATGTTTTGGAATTATTATTAAATTTTTTTATAAATGAACGAAATTGATATTTAAAATATAATTTAGGGACTAAATTAAGTATTGACGTATATAATCATTTTATTAAGGAATCCACACTACAACAATTAATAAATAAGTTATTAAAATATTATAAATTCATTTATTTTATAATTTTTCATAGTTTAATGATTAAAATAAAAATTTACTAATAATTAATTATAGATTATTTAATTGATTTTGATGCCACTATGTAGTTAACTTAATATGAAACAAGGCTGAAAACTTATATTTCACGGAATAAATTTTCTTCAAACATATATATATATATAAACTGAATAGTTATTTTAATTAGATTTTGTTACACTCTAATATAGGTGAAGTGCTAATAAGTTTGTATTTTAATATAAGTGTTGGATCCTTTGCATTTGGAACTTTATAAAAGGTTGTATAAAATTATAAAAAGACGAGAATGACATTATAATAATATTATTTATAATTTAAAAGAGAGTATTTTTATAATTTTAATAATTAAATTGATGACACTCGATTAAAGATGACATCAATTCAGTAAAATGTATTATAAATATAATAAATAAATAGTATATATATTAATTTAGAAAAACGATCTTAGGAAAAAAGGTAAACTATAAAATTAGGTCACCCCATTATTAGTGTATTGTTGTTATTGTTACTCAACTATGAAAATTTTCAATTTAATTAATAACATTTTACATCATTTCTATTATGGTCATTAATGTTTTATATTGTTTCTATTCTGGTCACTCTTGGAGTATTGTAAGTGACGATGTGGCTTTTTCTAATTGGTGTAATAAGACATTCAATCCTCAATAATTACAAATTCTATCAAATTGATCCTAATTTTAAATAATTCAATAAATTTAACCCTTCACACTTACAAGTTCCACCAATTTAACCCTCAAACACAGATAATTAAATACAAATTATATACTACAAAAAAATCTAAAATCTAATATTAATTATACATGTTTATATAAGAATGCATTTAGCCCCCTGAACTTGACACATTCTCCTAAGTCAATACTTATTATTTTTTGTTCCAAGTTAGTACTTGAATTTTCATTCCATCAAGAGTTTTGACATTTTTTTTGTAACGATGTTAAATACAATATACATGACATTCTTAGATTATGACACGTAATACTGATGATGTCATAATCTATTTTTATAAAAATATTTAAAATTTTAAAAGAAAATATATAAAAATCATATGATTTTTTTAAATATAAAAGAAATTTTAAGTTATAAAAATATATGCATCTAAAATATAAATATTACAAAATAAAAGAAAATATAAAATTCAAGTTAGAAAAGTCGAAAACTCAAAAAGTTTATATCCTTTTCTAAATAAATTGCAAACAAAATAGATGAAGATAAGTTTTACAATAAAATTTATGCTTAGAGATGGGCATAAATTATTACGTGATTCTTCAAGTTGTTAAAAATGCAAAAGATGATGATTTGAAAAGGGCTTATAGGTAGTTTTTGCATTTTTCATTTTATTTGTTAAGTATTTGTTAGGTTTCATAGGAAAATTTGGGTTCTTCTATTCAGAATGCTATTAACACAATCATGAATAAAGTTTATAAAAATCACAAATTTAATGAGTTTTGGGGTTTTGAGTTTTTTAGGTTATCAAAATCACAAATTTACATGTAAGTTTATTAAGATTATATATGTTTAAATATAAATATATTTATATTTAATTATATGTGTTTACGGATCAAAATGATGAAATTTGTAAATGTATACGGTTAAATTCATTGCATTATTTAGAATTAGAATCAAATTAAAAGAATATGTAAGTATTTAGGACTGAATGTCTTATTATACCGGTTAGAAAAATTTCACAACATAATTTCCCATAACCATTTAATGGAGAGTGATCAAAATAGAAATAATATAAAATATTAGTGACTAAATTGAAAGTTTTCATAGTTAAATGACCAAAAACAATAAACTAATAGAGGGCTGACTAATTCTATAATTTACCCAAAAATAGAATGAAATGATAAAACCCTAAAACCCCAAAAGAAGAGTTAAGAAACTAGAAGAAACTGCTACTCCTGCTTCTAGACCCTTCTTCTTTCCCATCCCTTTCTGGGTTTCTTTTCCCCTGTTTTAAAACCCACCCCTGAAACCCACCCATTGTCTTTTGTCACCCCACAAACAGCTTTGCTGTCAACATTTTACTCAAGATTTTCCTCTTTTTCTTTCCTCCCAAACTAACCATGTATCGTTTTGCTTCAAGCCTTGCTTCTAAAGCTAGGTACTACGTTCATTGCAATTACTTCATTTAACTGTCATTTTATTTTATTTCTGTTAATTTGGAATTATCTAACTTATTCCCCTTTCTTAATTTTCAATCTTTGGTTTCAGGGCTGCTAGGAACACTACATATCAGGTAGTTTAGTGACCAGTAGTTACATTCTTTTTTATTATTATTGTTATTATCAATGTTTGATTTGATATTTTTAATTGATTTCTGTTTTTTATTTGGGCGCGTGTTAGATTGGTAGCAGATTGAGTTGGAATAGGAACTATGCTGCAAAAGATATTAAATTTGGTGTTGAAGCTCGAGCATTGATGCTTAAAGGTGTTGAAGAGCTCGCTGATGCTGTTAGAGTAACCATGGGTCCTAAGGTAAATCCAACATTCACCATTTTCATTTCTGACTTATTTTCTTTTATGTACTCGTTCTGTTTCAAGGTTAATCATTCATTGGAACTGTTTATGCCTTTTCTTCTATATTGAACAAGAAGTACGGATTTAATATTTATAGGTAGAGTATTGATCAATGGAAGATATAATATTACCTACTTGTAGGGGCGGAATGTGGTTATTGAACAAAGCTACGGTGCTCCAAAAGTGACTAAAGATGGTGTCACGGTTGCAAAGAGTATTGAATTCAAAGACAAAGTGAAGAACGTTGGTGCGAGTCTTGTGAAACAAGTTGCAAATGCCACCAATGATGTAGCTGGTGATGGTAAGGCACAAGCGCCTTTTCTAATCTACTAGATTCACTTGAAACCTTTGGATCTGTTTCTAATCTAGTAGAAAGCCGAGTTGTGAAATTCATTGACATTTTTGCAGGAACTACCTGTGCAACGGTGCTTACACGAGCAATTTTTACCGAAGGATGCAAGTCTGTTGCTGCAGGAATGAATGCAATGGACCTAAGGCGTGGCATAACAATGGCAGTTGATGCCATTGTAACAAACTTGAAAAGCCGGGCAAGGATGATTAGCACATCCGAAGAGATTGCTCAGGTTGTTTTACTATCTGAGCTTTTTCTATCAAAAGCTTATTGCAGTCAGAATCATACAGTACTTTAGAATAAAAAGCCAAAATGTTGGTAAACTTTTAATCTACTAAGTCTTCATCTTAAATATTTTGCAATAGGTTGGAACAATATCGGCTAATGGAGAGAGGGAAATTGGTGAGTTGATTGCAAAGGCCATGGAGAAGGTTGGCAAAGAAGGGGTGATAACAATTCAGGTATCAGTACCGACATATCATATCAGCTTGAGGATATTCCTATTTTCTTGTAATTTTACTAGTTTTTGTTGCTCATGCTTGGCATATAATTTTTGAACTATTTTATACCTGATACGATGTCTTACTGTGGGTTATTCTTGCGCTTTAAACCTTTGCAGGATGGTAAAACATTATATAATGAGTTGGAAGTTGTTGAGGGCATGAAGCTAGACAGGGGCTACATATCCCCATATTTCATCACCAACACTAAAACCCAAAAATGTGTAAGTAACTGATTTCTCCTTTGGTTAAACTGGAAAATCTCTGAGTCTTGAGTCTTGACCATGCTATGGCTTTGATTCAATTCACCGTGTTATGGCAGGAATTAGATGATCCTCTTATCCTAATTCATGAGAAGAAAGTATCAAGCTTGAATGCTGTTGTAAAAGTATTAGAGTTAGCTTTAAAGGTAAGCAAATTTTGAACAAATCATGCATTATGAACATTCTGGCTGAATTAATTTTGATTAATCATCATTCATCACAATTGTTTATCTCACTAAACGGTATGAAATTTCTTAAAATAACTTCTACACTTGATTTGTACCATTAACATCTTCTATGCTATATTTGTTCAGAGACAAAGGCCCTTGCTGATTGTAGCTGAAGATGTAGAGAGCGAAGCACTTGCTACGCTAATTCTGAACAAGCTTCGTGCTGGAATCAAGGTTTGATATTCAGTCTGATATGAATCCTTTTTACTGTTGTCTTATGTTAATGTCCTCATTTGTAGGAATGCTTGCTAATCTATATGGATTATTTATGGTGCAGGTCTGTGCCATCAAAGCCCCCGGTTTTGGAGAAAACAGGAAGTCTAGTCTGCATGATCTTGCTGTCCTCACAGGAGGAGAGGTAGGACAATTTTGTGTTTCTGCTATATGATATTTCCTTGTTCGTAGCCTACAGTTCCTCGAACATGAATTTTCATGACCTCTTGATGATGGTATCTGTTACTTCTCTACTGTAGGTTATAACAGAAGAACTTGGCATGAACCTTGAAAAGGTGGATCTGGACATGCTCGGCACTTGCAAAAAGGTATGATTTCTATAGTTTGGACATGAAAGTGTTTACTTAATGTGATATGTTCTTATATAAGCAGGAAGTTCTTGAGTTTGGTAAAACAATTTTATTTAGTCCCTTTTTACGTGTGGTTTTCTTTTTTGATGCATGATTCTTCTCCTTTTGGGTGTTAAAGGTTACTGTCTCGAAGGATGACACTGTTATTCTTGATGGGAATGGTGACAAGAAAGCCATTGAGGAAAGATGCGAACAGGTCTTGTTCTTTTACAAACAATTGTTTAGCCATCTTATGATTCTTGAACTCTGCATGATTTTTATTAATAATTCTGATTATAATGTCTTTCATGATAACAGATTAGATCAGCAATTGAATTGAGCACCTCTGATTATGATAAGGAGAAGTTGCAAGAGAGATTGGCAAAACTTTCTGGCGGTGTGGCTGTTTTGAAGGTATAGTTTCCTTACAGTTACTGGCATTTGTTAGCTTGTCAACTTCGAGTGGCAATAGCTGTTCCTTTCCTATTTGCTGTTGTTTGAATGCAATTTAACGAAGAATTCGTTGGAAATTGCAGATCGGAGGAGCTAGTGAAGCTGAAGTTGGCGAGAAGAAGGATAGAGTTACAGATGCACTGAATGCAACAAAAGCAGCTGTAGAAGAGGGTATTGTGCCAGGTAAAAACTTTTAGTCTTAATGGTTTTTCATTAAGTTTCAGTTAATCTTGGAATATAATTCAATATATGGAAACATCTAGGTGGTGGTGTCGCTCTGTTGTATGCATCGAAAGAGTTGGACAAGCTACCTACAGCTAACTTTGACCAGAAGATTGGTGTTCAAATCATCCAGAATGCTCTAAAGGTTTGCAACTCTTTTCTGCATGTCAGATAGGTTCAAATTCTGAAAATTCTATTCTTGATATACTGTTGAAAGTCTAGACAGCTCTTCCACTATACAGTTTCAAAATGCTGGTGATTTTGATGTGTGAAGTTACAATCTTCCTCATAAATGAATTCATTGCAGACACCTGTGCACACAATTGCTTCAAATGCTGGAGTCGAGGGAGCTGTTATTGTTGGTAAGCTGTTGGAGCAGGATAACCCTGATCTTGGCTATGATGCAGCCAAAGGTTTGTGAATCTCTTGGAAGGTTTTTTCATCGTATATTTTTACTGTTCTAATGAAATTGACACAGCTTATATTCCTATGTTTGGTGTATAACCAGGTGAATATGTCGATATGGTAAAGGCTGGTATTATTGATCCATTGAAAGTAATTAGAACTGCTTTGGTCGATGCTGCAAGGTAAGTGTAAATTGGTAGTTTTGCTTGGGCCCTGACTTAAAATCTTAAAAGTAACAAGCTGAGTATGTTTCCTTTCTGATGCAGCGTGTCATCATTGATGACAACTACCGAAGCTGTTGTAGTCGAACTTCCAAAGGATGAGAAGGATGTTCCGGCAATGCCTGGCAGTATGGGTGGCATGGATTATTAAGGTTATTCCCCCTAACAATACACTGATTTTAAGTGCTTTCCTCTAATCTATTTCCATTTCCTCAACATCTGTGAGAAAAAGAATATCCGAGTCTCGATGTCTAAGTTGGAAGGTGGTTTTGGTGATAAAGGGTCAACAGGACTCTCTTATTGTTGTTGCTAGAAAGAACGAACTAGTTTGTATTGGGCCATTTTATCTTGAAATAAATGGAAAAAATGAACAGAAAAAAAAAACTTTCACTTTCGACTGTGATCGATATGAGTTTCTGCAAAGAATCTTTTGATTATTCTTATGCTGTAGTGTTCAAAGCATGGGTTTTTTTTTTTTTTTTGGCTCAGTGCTATGATCATTTTAAATATAAAGTTAACATTAGTTTAGATAAACTTATTCAAGTAGTGCTATCAATGAGGCCGAGGTCCTGGGATGGGATTTTGATGTCTTTCTTGTCGTGCTGGATTGTGTCCAATTTTTACTTTATTTAAATTCTATCATATTGGATTTTTTCATAGTTATTTTGGTTTCCGAATATATTCCGGTTATTGATTATTGTTTATTGTTGTTTATTCGGATATGTATTGTTTGTAATGGTATTTACATTGTGTAATTTAAAGCTTTAGCTTTGTTCTCTTCAGCCTGAGGTGAAAAACCTGAGTGGTAACATGTTTAATGAAAACGTGGGAAAATTTTACTTGGGGGGCGGGACCACTTACCGCATGCTGTCTTCGCAATTAAGTTATTATGCTAAAATATACTGAATTTTAATTTCCCCATTTTTGGGTTTAAATGTTCAAATTTAACTTTTAACATTGTTTAAAGTTTTATAATGCAAATATTATTTTCGTTTTATTTTATATTTCTATATATAACATCCAGAGAAAAAATACATTTCTGATATGGAACATTATTAAATTTGAAAATAGAACATTCTTTTCATTTTTTCCATTTTCGCTTTAAGTTTCATTTAATTTTTATATCAATTTTTTTATAAATTTGTTATATTCAACCACCTATTGATAGGTAATAATTTTATTTTGAAATATCAAAAAGATAGTTTTACAAAACAACAAAATCATTTTGAAAGTATTTTTATCTTTTTATATTTTTAAATAAAATTAACAAAATACATGTAAGTAGTTATAATTTGTACTTTCTTAGTTACATCATTTAATTATTGTCGCATTCAATTTTTATAATTTTTTTTTACATATTTGTTGTATAAAAATTTTCACCAACTTTAAACTCTAATACATTTTAAAAATAAATTTTTAAAAATTATATATGAAATTTAATTTAATGTGTAATCGTACATAAATTTTGATTTTATGCGGTTCTTATACATGAAATTGTGAGTTTTAGAAATTTTTAACATTATTGAATTAACACCATTTTTACGCTGATATATTACATATAAAAATAATTATATTAATTTAATATGAAAATAAATATATATTTATTTTTTAAAGTGTATACTTGATTTAAAATTTTATATGTATATGTATATACGAATTACAATTTAAATTTTATGTGAACAATTGCATCAAAACAAAGTTAATATGTCAAATTACATATTTTTTCAAATTTTATGTATAGATTAAATATTTATCTTTTCGCAGTTTTATTCTTATTAACACAATATTTTATTTTTAAAGGATTTTGGATAAATTTGAAAACTTTTGAAAAGGGTAATTTATATTTCTAGTATTTTTACTATTTCAATGGATATATTTTAAAAAATTGGTTAAATTGTTATATATTAAGTCGTAAGTATTTCTTTACCTGTTTATATAATCTAACATTATTTTTATAGTGTTAAAAGAACATTATTTTTCTTAAAATTATTTTCGGTACATATTTGAAAATTATTATTAATATATCATATTACACACCTATATTATAATGTATACAAATATATTGACAATTTTTTAATGTAGAAGGTTTAAAATGATAATAAGTGACGTTTTTTTTATGATTGACAAATAGTATTTACCGATTAATTATATCTCTTGATATCAAAAGTTTAATAATACCTTAAAGTTAATTAATTTTTTTTAGTTAAATTGTATTTTTATGTGCTACTAATTTCAAAATTTTAATAATATTATACATATAATCTATAAAATAAAATAAAATATACTACGAAATGTAATAATATATTTTTTATTGATAGATAAACAATTAGTATATCCGACGAAATAAAAAAAATACATATACATATTTGAATATAGCGTTATTCGAACAAGATTAAATCAACTAACATACCAGTCCAGGCAAAAAGACTGAATTTCTAAATGAATTGTTGAAAACTGATAAAATAAAAGATTAAGATAAAAATGATAAGTAAACTGATTTTATAAATATTTTTATGATCTTTAATTACTTATTTTTTTTTGATAAAATGACTTATTTAGTGATTATTAGATAGATAATTAAATTAATTCTTAATTTATTTGATAACTTATCCAATTTTTAAAATTTTCATTCAATACTGCAACACAATTTGATAACACCACACTACCGTATAAAACATAGACGTGATTTGCTTGAGAAGACGTTTACTACTTTTCTTATTATTAATATTTTTGAAACTTTATGGGTAATGTCCTGACTATTACTATATAATTATTTGTTATTTAGAATATGTTAGAAAATGAAAGAAATTGGAAGCTTCAAGTAAGATGATTATAGTCCAAACTTAGCTACCTAGCTTTCTAAAATACAACATTTAATATTCAGTCAAAGGAGTCGATTTGAGTCTTAGTTAAATTAACATTCGCATTATTATTAATACACGAGGATGTAAGTTTAAGTGTATTAAAGTGTATTATCTTTCTATTTATGGGTTGAAGAAAGGCTACTATGAATAGTTTTAAGCATTGCAACAAAAATTTTCCTTATTATCCAATGTTAGCCACAAACCAAATTTACTTGATCAAAGATCATTATAGTTAAACTCTCGTAATTGGTTTAGTGGTCAATAACTATTCACCCATAAAATTCACCTGGGTTTGAATATTTGGGTAGTAAATAATAAATTTTTATTTGAATAACTCTCTCTATTCACTAATTATTAATTTAAGTTACTACATGCATTAGATTAGAATTATCTCTATGAAAAATGAATTCATTTAATTTTTTTAATGATAACTTTAAAATTTTAAAATTATTGTTATGAAAAATTATAAAAGAATGAAATTGATATTTTAATTATAATTTAGGGGTTAAATTAAGTATTAACCTATAAATTCTGAGGTATCATTTTATCAAAGGATTAACACGACATCCGATAACTGACAAATGATTAAAATATTATAAATGGATAAATTTAATAATTAGTATAACTTAAATTTCACCAAATAATTTTTCCTAAAAAAAAAACTGAAGAGTTTTTTTATTTTAATATTTCTTTAAAAAAGAAAAAGAAACGTTAAAAAAATGAAGTTGGAATGATAAAACCCTAAACCCTAAAGAAGGGTTAAGAAACTGCTGCTCCTGCTTCTAGACCCTTCTTCTCTCCCATCTCTTTCTGGGTTTCCTTTTCCCTCTTTTAAAACGCACCCCTGAAACCCACCCATTGTCTTTTGTCAACCCACAAACAGCTTTACTGTTAACATTTTACTCAAGATTTTCCTCCTTTTCTTTCCTCCCAAAATAACCATGTATCGTTTTGCTTCAAGCCTTGCTTCTAAAGCTAGGTACTACGTTCACTGCAATTACTTCATCTACTTGTCATTTTATTTTATTTTTGTTGATTTGGAATTAACTAGCTTATTCCCCTTTCTTCATTTTCAATCTTTGGTTTCAGGGCTGCTAGGAACACTACATATCAGGTAGTTTAGTGACCAGTACTTACATTCTTTTTATTATTGTTATTATTATTAATGTTTGATTAGATCTTTTTTAATTGATTTCTGTTTTTCTTTGGGTGCGTGTTAGACTGGTAGTAGGTTGAGTTGGAATAGGAACTATGCTGCAAAAGATATTAAATTTGGGGTTGAAGCTCGAGCTTTGATGCTTAAAGGTGTTGAAGAGCTTTCTGATGCTGTTAGAGTAACCATGGGTCCTAAGGTAAATCCAATATTCACCATTTCATTTGAGTTATTTTCTTTTATGTACTCGTTCTGTTTCAAGGTTAATCATTCACTGGAACTGTTTATGCCTTCTCTTCTATATTGAACAAGAAGTAGGGACTTAATATTTATAGGTAGAGATATTGATAGATGGAAGAAATAATGTTACATACTTGTAGGGTCGGAATGTGGTTATTGAACAAAGCTACGGTGCTCCAAAAGTGACTAAAGATGGTGTCACTGTTGCAAAGAGTATTGAATTCAAAGACAAAGTGAAGAACGTTGGTGCGAGTCTTGTGAAACAAGTTGCAAATGCCACCAATGATGTAGCTGGTGATGGTAAGGCACAAGCGCCTTTTCTAATCTACTAGATTCACTTGAAACCTTTGGATCTGTTTCCAATCTAGTAGAAAGCCGAGTTGTGAAATTCATTGACATTTTTGCAGGAACTACCTGTGCAACGGTGCTTACACGAGCAATTTTTACCGAAGGATGCAAGTCTGTTGCTGCAGGAATGAATGCAATGGACCTTAGGCGTGGCATAACAATGGCAGTTGATGCCGTTGTAACAAACTTGAAAAGCCGGGCAAGGATGATTAGCACATCTGAAGAGATTGCTCAGGTTGTTTTACTATCTGAAGCTTTTCTATCAAAAGCTTATTGCAGTCAGAATCATACAGTACTTTAGAATAAAAAACCAAAATGGTGGTAAACTTTAATCTACTAAGTCTTCAACTTAAATATTTTGTAATAGGTTGGAACAATATCGGCTAATGGAGAGAGGGAAATTGGTGAGTTGGTTGCAAAGGCCATGGAGAAAGTTGGCAAAGAAGGGGTGATAACAATTGAGGTATCAGTACCTTCATATCATATCGGCTTGAGGATATTCCTGTTTTCTTGTAATTTTACTAGTTTTTGTTGCTCATGCTTGGCATATAATTTTTGAACTATTTTATACCTGATACGATGTCTTACTGTGGGTTATTCTTGCGCTTTAAACCTTTGCAGGATGGTAAAACATTATATAATGAGTTGGAAGTTGTTGAGGGCATGAAGCTAGACAGGGGCTACATATCCCCATATTTCATCACCAACACTAAAACCCAAAAATGTGTAAGTAACTGATTTCTCCTTTGGTTAAACTGGAAAATCTCTGAGTCTTGAGTCTTGACCATGCTATGGCTTTGATTCAATTCACCGTGTTATGGCAGGAATTAGATGATCCTCTTATCCTAATTCATGAGAAGAAGGTATCAAGCTTGAATGCTGTTGTAAAAGTATTAGAGTTAGCTTTGAAGGTAAGCAAATTTTGAACAAATCATGCATTATGAACATTCTGGCTGAATTAATTTTGATTAATCATCATTCATCACAATTGTTTATCTCACTAAACGGTATGAAATTTCTTAAAATAACTTCTACACTTGATTTGTACCATTAACATCTTCTATGCTATATTTGTTCAGAGACAAAGGCCCTTGCTGATTGTAGCTGAAGATGTAGAGAGCGAAGCACTTGCTACGCTCATTCTGAACAAGCTTCGTGCTGGAATCAAGGTTTGATATTCAGTCTGATATGAATCCTTTTTACTGTTGTCCTATGTTAATGTCCTCATTTGTAGGAATGCTTGCTAATCTATATGGATTATTTATGGTGCAGGTCTGTGCCATCAAAGCCCCCGGTTTTGGAGAAAACAGGAAGTCTAGTCTGCATGATCTTGCTGTCCTCACAGGAGGAGAGGTAGGACAATTTTGTGTTTCTGCTATATGATATTTCCTTGTTCGTAGCCTACAGTTCCTCGGACATGAATTTTCATGACCTCTTGATGATGGTATCTGTTACTTCTCTACTGTAGGTTATAACAGAAGAACTTGGCATGAACCTTGAAAAGGTGGATCTGGACATGCTCGGCACTTGCAAAAAGGTATGATTTCTATAGTTTGGACATGAAAGTGTTTACTTAATGTGATATGTTCTTATATAAGCAGGAAGTTCTCGAGTTTGGTAAAACAATTTTATTTAGTCCCTTTTTACGTGTGGTTTTCTTTTTTGATGCATGATTCTTCTCCTTTTGGGTGTTAAAGGTTACTGTCTCGAAGGATGACACTGTTATTCTTGATGGGAATGGTGACAAGAAAGCCATTGAGGAAAGATGCGAACAGGTCTTGTTCTTTTACAAACAATTGTTTAGCCATCTTATGATTCTTGAACTCTGCATGATTTTTATTAATAATCCTGATTGTAATGTCTTTCATGATAACAGATTAGATCAGCAATTGAATTGAGCACCTCTGATTATGATAAGGAGAAGTTGCAAGAGAGATTGGCAAAACTTTCTGGCGGTGTGGCTGTTTTGAAGGTATAGTTTCCTTACAGTTACTGGCATTTGTTAGCTTGTCAACTTCGAGTGGCAATAGCTGTTCCTTTCCTATTTGCTGTTGTTTGAATGCAATTTAACGAAGAATTCGTTGGAAATTGCAGATCGGAGGAGCTAGTGAAGCTGAAGTTGGCGAGAAGAAGGATAGAGTTACAGATGCACTGAATGCAACAAAAGCAGCTGTAGAAGAGGGTATTGTGCCAGGTAAAAACTTTTAGTCTTAATGGTTTTTCATTAAGTTTCAGTTAATCTTGGAATATAATTCAATATATGGAAACATCTAGGTGGTGGTGTCGCTCTGTTGTATGCATCGAAAGAGTTGGACAAGCTACCTACAGCTAACTTTGACCAGAAGATTGGTGTTCAAATCATCCAGAATGCTCTAAAGGTTTGCAACTCTTTTCTGCATGTCAGATAGGTTCAAATTCTGAAAATTCTATTCTTGATATACTGTTGAAAGTCTAGACAGCTCTTCCACTATACAGTTTCAAAATGCTGGTGATTTTGATGTGTGAAGTTACAATCTTCCTCATAAATGAATTCATTGCAGACACCTGTGCACACAATTGCTTCAAATGCTGGAGTCGAGGGAGCTGTTATTGTTGGTAAGCTGTTGGAGCAGGATAACCCTGATCTTGGCTATGATGCAGCCAAAGGTTTGTGAATCTCTTGGAAGGTTTTTTCATCGTATATTTTTACTGTTCTAATGAAATTGACACAGCTTATATTCCTATGTTTGGTGTATAACCAGGTGAATATGTCGATATGGTAAAGGCTGGTATTATTGATCCATTGAAAGTAATTAGAACTGCTTTGGTCGATGCTGCAAGGTAAGTGTAAATTGGTAGTTTTGCTTGGGCCCTGACTTAAAATCTTAAAAGTAACAAGCTGAGTATGTTTCCTTTCTGATGCAGCGTGTCATCATTGATGACAACTACCGAAGCTGTTGTAGTCGAACTTCCAAAGGATGAGAAGGATGTTCCGGCGATGCCTGGCAGTATGGGTGGCATGGATTATTAAGGTTATTCCCCCTAACAGTGCACCGATTGTAAGTGTTTTCATCTAATCTATTTCCATTTCCTCAACATCTGTGAGAAAAAAGATTATCCGAGTTTTGATGTTTAAGTTGGAAGGCTTCCATGTAATCATAAATTGAGAGCTATTTGGTGGTTTTGGTGATAAAGGGTCAACAAAACTGTCTCATTGTTTTTGCTAGAAAGAAAGGACTACATTGTATTGGACCATTTTTTCTGGAAATAAATGGAAAAAATGAAAAAAGAATTCTGACTTTCCACCGTGATTGACATGAATTTTTGCAAAGAATCTTTTTAATTGTTCTTATGACGGATTTTCTGGTTTTATTCTGGATTGTTCAAGCTTGGATTCTATTTTTGTCTCAGTGCCTGGATTATTATATAGTTAACATGTGTTTAGATCAACTTATTCAAGTAGTGCCAATGAGGGTGAGGTCCTGTGACGGGGACTTTGATGTCTTAAGTTCGATTTCCTTTTTGCAGGAAATCTTGCTTAAATCATGTGAGTGTTGCATCTAGATTTTATTTTTGCTTAAATCCCATCATGTGGGGTCTTTTTCAGATTTATTTTGGTTCGATTTCAGATATATTCGGGTGCTTTGTAATGCTTGATTTTGATTATAATTATTTTGGATTTTTATTGTTTTTTGGTGCAAGGATTTGTGTTGTTTGTATTTGTAATGGTATTTGTAAACTTCAAAATCAGGAAAAACACACACACTTATCCAAGCCTTTATTAATCGAGTTAAATTGAATTCAAATTCAGGTGAAGGAACTAATTGTCTACTTCAAGCTCTCTTAGCTACAGCTTGAATTACCATCTCTCCCTTGTCCTTGAAGGTTAAAGGTCTGAGAGTTGGCATTCCAAAGAAAAACAAGCTACAGCTTGAAGTGATATGTTGAGCGGAAATGTGGACAAGTATTTGCATAACTTTCATTAACCAAATTAGAATCAAGTAATCTATTTGAATTTATTAGAAGTACTCAAAATTTGGTTCTATCATCTTCAAATCCAACTTAAGTAGTCTGCATCCATGTGCATTTTTAAAAAAAAATTGTGGGCAACAATCTTGGAAGAGTTTACTAAGCTTGTCGGGTCAGGTCTTAAGATTTAAGTTTCATTCATTCATCAAGTTTGTAATTTTATTCCTATATACTCGTTAAGATCATTCTCTTTCACTAAATTTTTTTCCTTGGTAGCTTATCAACAAGTTAAATATATAATAATTTGTTTGCAATATATTCACCCAGAAAATAAGTTCCTAAAATCAATATATTTGCATAGAAAACAAGTGCCTAAAATGAATTAGATGTGTGCTTTGATCAACTCGTACAGAATCAAATAAATAAATCTTTAAATAAACATTGGAAGCTTGCAAATCTTTAGTTAATATGAAAGTGGTATCTCTGCAATTGTGTTTCAGTAGAACTTTTATAAGAAATCACATAAGCAAAGATATTCAAAGATTGTATTTTAATTAAAAATGGATCTTATCATATAGGTAACATGATTAATATCCAACGTGATACGACTCATAAAATTGTTGCTTAAAATTTTCAAGATGATGTAAAAGCTAAAAACTAAAACAACATTTTTCATTAAAAGAATACCAACATATACGGCAAGTTACACAACCATGCAACTGTAAGATAAGTTACAATTGATGGTACAACTTAAACATGCAACTAACACTAATAAATTTAAACAAATTTGAGAGATAATTATTCATTAACAAATATTTATCTACAATTTTAAACCGATGTGGGTTTTAAATATTTTATTCCTCAATTTTCATGTATTAATTTATATATTATATAATTTATAAAATGAAAGGTATGAATATATTTTTATTAATAAATACGACTTAGTGCAACTCGGTGTATAGAAAACCTAGAACATATTCACACACAGACACTTGGATATGATACTGCAACTCAAAATTTGATGTTTGTTTGTTAAGAAACCACGTTTACTACTATTTCTTATTTTTGAAACTATATGGTTAATGTCCTGATTATTTCTACTATATATCTGTTTTGTTGTTGAGAATAATAAATGCTAGAAAATGAAAGAAATTACAAGCTTCAAGTTGAAGATGATTATGGTCCTACAAGAATTTATGGGTAAATGTCCTGAGCGGCTACATTTACATTAGTGTTCTTCACGACTGTCAAGCCTTGAATTACACTCCCCAGAAGCAAAAGGTTTCTAAGTTTCAACCTTTTTTTTTTTTTTTAATTTGTCTTGTATTTATTTTTATAATTTTCATGTCATTACGACCATCAAGGAGGGCATCTTCCCTGGTTCTTAAGGTTCTTGGTCTTCTTTCATGACCATACTGGGATGATTTTACATCACTAAATGCAGTTTTGGAAGCAGCTGATATCTTATTAACAACAATTTAATTGCTTGAACAATGGCAGAAATAAGTGGGTCTATTGCACCAGTTGAATCAAGCGTGATAGATATAAGTTCAACCAACTCTCCGCGAGCAAAGGCATCATCGATGGATCCAAAGAATGTAGATTGCTGTGAAGAAAGGAGCAAGTCACTCCGAGCTAGATACATTTATGCCATAATCTTCTTCACAATCAACCTTACTGCCTGGTTCATTCGAGATTATGGACACAGTGTGTTCCCTCCAACCTACTGTGAGTCAAGTTTTCCCTTTCTATGGATCCTTTGAGACAAAGTATATGGATACCTTGACTGTATTATCAAAAATAAAAACATGGTTCCTTTTATTTTGAGCACATATATATTCCCTGTTGAACCCTTAGAATTTCTACTAAATATATTGAATGGAAAATATTGTCTGACAGATAAAGAAGCTTGTGGAACCACAGGACATGATTGTTTTCACACATTGGGAGTTCTCCGTGTGAGTTTAGGATGTTTCGTATCTTCCTATTAACACTGCATATATATATGTATATTTATATATGTACATATATATAGTTATGGTATGTTATCGTGGACTTTTCATTTTATCTGAAGTTCTTGTGTGTCTGAAACATACATGGATACATATTAAGTTTTTTTAACCAATATATGTATTATACACACACTTAGATTCATTGTTTACATTCCAAACTCTGGAAATTGTGTTCCTTGACATTCATTTCAGATATTTTTCTTTCTCATGTTTCTTACCACATTTATTGCAAGAAAATTATACGAAGCTTGCAGTAAATGGCACTCAGGATGGTGGAAGCTGAAGTTCTTCCTATTGCTTGCATCAATGGTGGTACCCTTCTTCATCCCTCCAGGTTTTATTCACATCTATGGTAAGTTAGCTTTGAAACCCGAATTTAAGAACTCGAAACTTTAAGCATGTTAATATGGCTCTGCGCATCGGTGCTCGACTTGAACATCGTGATCATAAGAGTAGCTATCTAAAACTACAGAGTTAAGGACCTTGTTTTCTCCCTCTTGCAGGAGAAGTCGCTCGTGTCGGTGCAGGGTATTCTTTGTACTTTCAATCTTTAATTTCACAGCTTTTCATTATATGATTTTCATCAGTCTCAAATTTTAATCTTATTAACTATATGATGCTAAATGTAATATAAAGTTACCAATAGTTGGTATAATTTGCTTTAACTTACGCTTTAGCTTTTTAAGTATGAGATTAAGTATGCTTTGCTGCTTATCTGATATAGGATTTTTCTGCTTCTGCAACTTATAAGTGTAATTGAGTTTATCAGATGGTGGAATAAGTACTGGTCACCTGATGAGCAAAGTAACCAAAGGTATAAATACATACAGTCATACATACATACATACTTTCTGATGAATCATTTTCTTCATTTCCTTCAGGAGCTGCTCCATTGCATTATTTACCTCAACAGTGTTTTATGGTGTTTCCATATGTGGAATTGTGTCTATGTACTATTTTTACGCCCCAAGACCAGCATGTTCTCTCAACATATTCTTCATCACATGGACTGCCCTTCTGCTCATAGTTATGATGGTTATATCCTTGCATTCAAAGGTGTATATATATATTTTCTTTGGAATATCATTCATTGCCACCTGAGAATTTTTTTTCAGCACTTTCTTGAGATTTTCATGTATCTGGAAGGTTGCTGGAGGATCAAATTCCTATATCCAATGTCAGAGTATGTGTTGGGCACGAGTACTAAACAAGGGTATTTTAGAAAAAAAAAAAAGAAATATCTTAGTAACATAGCATTTTTGTTGTATCTCTATGGGTAAATTTTGGGCCATCATCCACTGCAAGTGACAAAATGAAGCATTCAAATTCTACCAAATATGACTGCTAGGGAAGTGGTAACTTCTTTTAATTACTGTGAAGTTAAATCATAACATCATGGAATGCAGGTTAATAGAGGTCTATTATCTTCAGGAATTATGGCTTCTTATGTTGTTTTCCTCTGTTGGTCTGCCATTAGAAGGTTTGAATTTGATCCCATATTTTTAACCTGCTGCATTGAATTGAGTTTTAGCAGTTATTGCTAATTAACTATGAAGGGCTAAACTTAGGAAAATGTTTAAAATTTTGTTTAACTGCATATCTCAGCTAGTAGAGTACGTATTATATACCCTATAATATTTCTATTCCGGATAATTATTTTATACACTGTCAATAGAATAAAAAATTTCACAAATTTCACAAACAGATGTAAGATGTTATGTGTCTTTTTTGTTGGATTTTTTTTTTTGCAAGATATATTACAGCCTTTTAAATTTGCTTATGAAATTTTTTATTTCACTAACAATGTATAAAATAATTATCCTATGGACTCTAGTAAGAGTGCTACATATGTGTCCAATACAATTAGGTTTAATTTTTTTTTTCTAAATTTTTCTTGTACTGGAAGAGAGTTTAGAGGATAATTTCCTCATATGCACGTCCAGAAACGTATAAGATGCAAATATCAATCAAGAATACTATTAAAAAAAATTCAGAGTTACATAAATTGTAACTCATCTCCTTGCAAGAAGTCATTTTCTCCTACATTGTGACCCCTTTTTTTCACCTTTTCAATGTCCAATTATTAAAGGTTAAATTAACAAGTAACTTGTGAATACTGGTTTTTCTTTATTTATTTTAGGTCTCAAATACTATAATATGCTTCGGGTTTCTTTATATATACATTCCTTCATGCATTAATATGTTGTGCCTTAAGAAATTAACAAAAGAAGTGACTTTTGGTTCCACCACATGGCTTTTTCAGTGAACCAGTTGATGAAAAATGTAATGTACAAAAGCCAGATAACCGGAAATTCGATTGGACCACCGTACTTGTAAGAGTTTCCCATTCTTTCTTCACAACTTTGGGTAGCGTGTGTGTTTATATATAGCACTGCTTTATGAATTACATTTCCCAGAGTTTTGTAGTAACTTGTCTTCACTTCATTTGCAGGGGTTTCTGATTGCAATAGGTGCTATTGTCATGGCAACCTTTTCAACAGGGATTGACTCCAAATCATTTCAGGTAACAAATGACTCTTTATATTATATCGATAAAATGATAATACCATATCAAAGTCTAAATTCTATCAGATTTTTTAAATTTGTCAGGTGATAAACCTCTTTTAACGTAATTGTTTTGTACGTTTTTTTTTTTTCAGTTTAACAAAAATAACGTTAAACTAGAGGATGATATACGTTACAACTATGGATTTTTCCACATGATATTCTCTTTGGGGGCCATGTACTTTGCAATGTTATTCATCAGTTGGAATTTGAAAGACTCAGCAACCGAGTAAAATATTTCACTCCCAATATACTAAATAAATAATTAATTATCCTATATATTTATAGTTGCTTTACAATTAATCTCAGATGGAGCATTGATGTTGGTTGGGCAAGTGCAGGCGTTAAAATCATCAACGAGTGGGTGGCAGCCACCATATACAGTAAGTGAATTCAAATCCATTATTTACTGCTGTTAAATCAACTTTTAAAGATAATTTTACAATTAAACATATAAATCACATGGAGAAATAAGAAAATCTTTTTAGGGGTAGAAGTTAAATTATAATTTTTATTATAGTAAAAATATAATTTTTAAAAGATTAAATTAAAATTTTATCATTTTTAAGGGAGTGTAATTTTAATTTTATTAATTTAAAATTTTAAAATTTTTAAAATAACAAAATAAAAAAAGTTTCACATTTTAAGGGGAACTGAGCTCTACAAAACCCTAAATTCACCCCTGTAAATGAATACAATGTTCTATATTGTAATCCATTATTTTATTGCGATTTTTAGGTCGTAACTATAATTAACTATGCAGACTAATATTTATCCTCTAATTTATACAGCGTGGAAGTTGGTTAGCCCCGTTGTGAAGCAATATAGGGTAGTGAACAATGAGCAGACCATGCAGCCTTGATTTTGTTCTGCTATTAAAGAAAATTATATTCAATTTAAAATTACTACGATTTACACTTGTTTCAAGTTATTATTCTATTAGTTGTACGAACAAGATGAGAAAGCAAAACAAAGTAGTTCATACGAGAATTTATAAATTTATTAACCCAATAAATTTATTAATGCAGTTCGGATTTCTCAAGTTTATGTTTGCAAAGCTATGCTCAAAAAATGATTTTTATTCAATAATTTATCAGTACATTTATTGGTTTAATTAAGCCCAATTTATCCTTTACAATGAATAATTGTAGCCTTAAAATCTAACTCAAATGGTCACAATCACTTCCCACAAACCTCACAATATAAAACACATAACTCTACATAATAACGAGCTCTCAAATTCTCAAGAAAAGCACTCAAATAAGTCCAATTCTATTTGGGGTAAATATGATCTCCTACTTGAATTAAATCGTATCAGCAATTCTACTTAAAGTAGATATGATCGATAAATAAGTCTTCTACTTGAATTAAATCCGATCAATAGCTCATCCTTTAAAACAATAAAGTAATCTAATTTAAATCCTTCAACCAGAATAGAATTAAAACTCTTTTAAATTTAATTTTCTTCTACATAAAAACATAGGCAATACGTCTACAAGTCATAATTACAATTGCCAACAAAAATAAGATATACTTTAATTGCTTTTAAACTTGTTGTTACAACAAAATATAGGTTATTCAATAGTCTTGATTATTGGTACTATAATTGTTTTAAAGATATTAAAGAAGTGGAAAGCTAGGTAGCTAAGTTTGAAACCCAAAGCCAACTTATTGCATACCAAACTAAAATGAGGTTCAACTTCATTCATAGACTTCTCATGAAACTAATGGTTGCAAATATCTCCCCTCCAACACAAACACCCCCCCCCCAATTTGACCACTTGCATTTCCCAATGTCTTTTTTTCAGAAATCTATTTCTATTGCTATAAGACATTTAAAAGCAGATAAAAATAAATAAAGAGATTGGTTGAGCTTTAATCCCCTCCAATCCCCCTTCACAGATTACCATTTCATCATAAGTAGTAGGCATTGCCACCCAAGCTAACCTTTTTTTGGGGGTCATATTTATGGATGTCATTTTTTCCCAATCCCAATTTTTTTAATCAATCCACCCCCTCCTTATTTTATAGATTGTTCGAATCATTTTCTATATTTAAATATAAGGCTCTCCTTTTTGCATGCGAAGTTGGAGACAGATATAAAGAATGAAAAGTGAGATGGCTTTTGGGGTTATAGTTATAGATAGTGTGGGGGTATTTTGCACGCTTTGCTTTTGCATTTGCACTCACTTTTTCCATCTTTGCGTCTATAAAGCCAGCAGTGCTGTGATGCTTTCCCACCCACAAACCAAAAGAACAATAAATGCCCAATACATGATCTTCTAAACATAGCAAATGTAACAAAAAAAACCCACTTTCCATTTTCAAATCTGTAATGCATTGTTTTGGGGTTTCTTTTCCTGTTTGTTATTATAAACATCCAACCATACAACTTGGAAATGTGAGTTGAGATAATATTTATATTTTGTTCAAAATTATAAAAAATAATATTGAAAGAGGAAATATTAAATAGAATATGATGAAGGCAGATTGCTTGTGAATTGTGAGGGAAGTGTTTTTACAAGCACTTTTCCATCAAGTTGATGGTATGGGACCATGAGTGTTGGTGGAAGGAAGCTACAATTTTTTTTCAATGGTAAGCAGTAAGCACATACATCTTTTATTTATTTTTCTTCAGTATTGACGTTCTAGCATTCAGCATTTATTTATTTTTAATATTGTGTTCAATTGTAAGCAGCAAACACACAGTCTTTTATTTTTATTCATTATTGGCGTTCTACCATTAATTCTTCATTTATTTGTTTTCAATATTATGCTTGTGGATAGAAAAACAACTTCAATCTCACATACAATTACATTGGGTACTTTGGTGTATGATTTTTTATATGTCCATATCTCTCTTAGCTTTGCCTGGTGAAGCTTCGCCCACACCAAGCATTAGCTCGCCTTGGACCGGTATCTCGCTGGTACCATGAATTTCATTTTGGCATGTTTGACACGTCGAGCTTCATCTATTAACTTCGTCAACATAAATCTCAAGCTTTCTTTTTGCCTGGGTAACACGTGTAGCTTTATTATAAATTTGGGTAAAAGTATCACAAAATCTACTGTATTATATTTTGAATTACACTTTAATCTCTCTATTTAAAAAATAGATAAGTTAGTCATTGTAAGTAACACAACTCCTATGTTAAAATTGCACTGTTAAATATTTATTTTGGTATTTATATATAAGGTATAATAATAAACTTACCCCTCAATCTTTACAAATTTATTCAATTTGACCACTACTAATTTTGGAAATAAATTATAATCTTTTTAAACTAATAAGACTAAAAGGCAAAAAGACCTTAATAACAAATTAAAAAAAACCAATTAAGCTCTTTTAATATTTAAAAATTACTAAAAATCATAAAATTAACCTATCTTATTAAAAAAATTAAATTATATTTTTTATTAAAAATAACAATATCGACCAAATAATTTAGTCGCTATAATTTATAGAAGGAATGTTTATGTTTATTATTATTATTATTTATCTGTGTTTATTCATTTTATTCTCTTTTTTTTAATTATTATTATCAATCTTTTTAAAAAAATTATTTTGTAATTATTGAACTAACCAATCTATTTCTTACAACATTGGATAAAATCCGTAAATCCTATCTTTACCAATTTATCTAAACCCTGCTTAAATGTTTAAGTAAATTTTTTATAATGTTTTTTCACATAAAAAATTAAAAATATGAGATAGAAATAAATACATGGCATAAAAATATAAGTGTAACATAAAATGAGAAACATAATTAAATGTAATAAAAAATAGGGAGAAATAACAAAATTATACATTAACTTTTATTCAATGTGCAATTTGATACATGAATTTTTATTTTGTGTAATTATACACTTGAAACTTTAATTATGGTTTAAATGTATACATAAAATTTTAATTTTAATTCAATTGTATACATATAAAAATAAATAAATACATTAAATTATTATATATTAATAAGTATATTTATTTATCTATGCAATATGTAGATGTAAAATTGTGTTACATCGATAATGGTTATAATTTATGAAAGTTGAATCAAATTAAAATGTTATATATAAAATTGTACAAAATTAAAATTTATAATTTTGAAATTTATAATAAAAAAATACTACGTAACCTAAACACCGAGTACTATATCAAAATGTATATTAAAAAATTATTAATGTATCCTACACAAATAGATTATACCATGGTACCAAACTATTTAATTAGTCCAAACCCTTTAAAACTATAGTTTTAGCCATTATTTCCTGTTATCCGAAAATTGAGGTTAGTTTTCAATCTTACGTCTTCTTAATTAAAGCTTAAAATTGATTATGATGTTTTTTTTAATAGGGTTGTAGTTATTTTATTAATTTATTTAATTAAATTTACATTAATCCATAGTTACTTACTTCATATATTTTCTTGTTAAGAAAAAACAAAAAGTTAAATAGATAAGATGATATACAAGGTGGTAAAATATTTAAGATGGTTTGAAGAAAAGTCGATTGAGTTTTAGCTCGATTAGTATGAGTATTGTTGTCGATGCAGGAGGATGTGAGTTTGAGTGTGCTGAAGCGCATTATCCTCCTATTTATAAGTTAAAGACAATCTATAAGTAGTTATAAACATTATATTAAAAAAAGTAAATATAATCATTACTTCTATTCATTTTAAATTTACACAAAGTATGCACATGCTAAATTCTCCAAGTTTTTAAAAATGAGTCCCCTTTGATCCTCTGATCAAATTATTATTTTACAAAATTGATTTTGTTAGCATTAAAGGTTACGTGACATGCACATGAAGATTTGGTTGACAATTGACGTTTTAGGTCATGTCTTTTTTATATTGTAAATATAAAATTAAATAATCATCACGGATTAGTTTAAAAGATTAAGAATTAAAATTGAATTATTCGGATTAAGGACAAAATTGAAACCAAAAAAAAAAAAGATAAACAGGCTTACCTACAAGTCAAGTCTTTAATTTTTTTAAATTTATCTAGGATTATTTGATTCACCAATAAAAAGTTGATATTTTTTAAGTTAGTTTAAAATTTGAGTCTTTTAAATAAAAAAAAATACGCTAAAAGAGCTTGATCAATTTAGGGATCCTACTCAGCTTAATATCAAATTTACTCGAAGTTTAATGTGGTTACCAAATATCGGATGCTCTTAAAAAAAATTTGACATAATATTTACGTGTTTGTTTATAATATTTCAATTCATCTCATATCACGTTATTTACCGTAATGATTTAATTCACCACTTATTAAAAGTAATATAGAATTTTATAAATTTTACATATTAATAATTTATTTTATATAATTTTTGACATATTCGTATATTTGCTTCACGCTCGTTTTATTTCTCATGACATCATATATTTTAATTATTTTTATTTTATTATGAGATATATCACTTCACATAATATTTTTTATAATCTATATTATTAATAAAATTCTTGACTGAGTTGATCTCACTAGTTAATCGGATATTGATGACTAATATATCCTATTATTAAATGACATTATTATTTTGATGATCTTTTCATAATTTTTTATAGTTTCAAAATAAAAGAATTAAAATTAACATATCTACAAATTGAACCTGTGTTCAATTACGCGTAAATACTTATTTTTCTCTAATTTAAAAGTTGAGAAAAATTATGAGTAAAAATAAAAATTGTATTAAAAATATATTTTAATAATTCAAATTTAAATTCAAATTCAAATTTATTTACTTAAAATTAAATTAGTATACCTATTATACGTTACTGCAACTGTTGGTATAATAAATTTCAAGTTGAATTTTGATACGTTACACGAAGGTCTATGTGCCAACTCGAATTTAGAGATTTGGTGATTAAAGAAATTTGAGCGTGTTGACTATTGGTCAAAACTCCATAGATCCAATCCAAACAAGTTCTAAATAAGTTTTCTTCTTTTACTACTAACTAACAAGTTTTTGTCAAAATTTTGTTATTAGTACCTCTACTGAGTTTAATTCTTATACTTTATTTTAATTAATTTTAGTTTTTGTACTTTTTGAAATTTAAAATTTCAAACTCAATTCAGATGATAATTGTTAAATTCGTTACATTTAATTTAGTTGTTTCTAAAATCTTATATGATAAATATATTATCACGCGTGTAATGTTATGTCAACTTTCTATTTTCACTAATACTCAAAAAAAAATCATTGTAGCTAATGATTCTAATGGCTATCGTTCAAGCCAAAACTAGAATTTTAAAAGTATACAAGCTAAAAACGATTAAATTAGAGAATGTAATCTAGTTGAAGCTGTCAAACCCCGTCAATAGGTTAGTGTTGTCCTCGACCTATAACATATTTTTAACAGAATAATCAATTTGCTCTTTAATTAATGTACATAGACTAATTGTATATTTTTTAGTTGAGAGAACAAAATATAATTAATACTTAATACAAGAATTTCCATAGTATTTTTACCTTAAAAAATTCATATAAATTTACCTATTTTCATGACATTATTTACCATGAAAAAATTATTTAACGAAATTAAAATTTTACTTAGAATTGAATAATCTTATTAATAATAAAAAGTATTTACAATTGAAAGTAGATATAGTGAATACCCATACTTATTTTTCATTTGTAAAGCTTTTAAAATTGTAATTTTATATATTAGAAGGGATTCATTTATATCAATGTAAAATTTACATATTCGAGATTTTTTGTATAAAGTATCTTAGTGATATATGTAAAATATCTATGACATATAAATTATAAATTAAGGATGAGAGGTTATCTGATATTGAACTCTAGAATTGATCTCAATCAAAATTTTTAAGAATAAGTCAAACTGATTAGATTACTGATTCTTGATTTAATCAATCCAATCGGTTTGTCCGATTTAATCAAATAAATTATTAAAAAATCATAAACATTAAAATAAAAATAACAAAAATCAGTTCAACTAAATTTGAGTGGTTTACAACACAACCTATTTAACCTTTATCTCCGAACTAATACCCAATTTGTTACTAATCCGGTCAGCTAGTTTAGTTTGATTTGAAATTAATACAAGTTATTACGTGATTAGTCTACATAAATCCGAATTTAATATGATAGAAATTTGGTAAATAAAATAATATGGAAGAACTTTAAAATTGCTTTATTTTAGACCTGAGTCACTCATGAGTCATGACCCTAGTCAACATGTTTTGAGAATTGTTTGTTAGTTTTTAATTTGTGGTGAATCTCAACATAAAGTTTCTTAAGAAAGCAAACAATCTTTTATAGAGTTTTAGGGGAACCATTGTAAATCAATCTCGAGAACGAAAGCTGAATCTGCCCAACAAATCTTGAAATTTGCATTTGGGAATTAGGATTTTTTCCTCCTTATAAGCACAAAATGTAAGTAAAGGTCAAATATTGCCTACTAAAGTTAAGATTTGATAGAGAATTCTATAGTGGGGATGAGCCGACCCTGTAATTAAAAATATTAATAAACCATAAATCGTAATTAAAATTTTAATTTAAATAACATGTGATTTTATATAAGTTTATTTTGATATAGTTTAAACAACTAGTTGGTTAGTATTCATACACATAGGACATACCCACATCATGTGCAACAAAGAGTTGCGTAAATATAGCTTTTCATTTGCTTCCTTAGAGGCTCAAACTATTGACGAGATTTCATATAATTATTATCTATTAACTATTATTATGTTTAAGTATTTGGGTTGATGTCATCTTTGATCATGTTACTAAATTTACTCATTTTAATAAATAATAGATGTTATTTTGAGTATAATTTTATCTTTTCATATAATTTTTTTAAGAAATACAGATATCTATAATGGACTCTAACTGAAACTATTTCAATCAAAATTATTTTTTTTATTATAAATACTTTATTGTAATTGCTTCTTCTTAGAAATATTATATTTATATGATTACCGTAATGAAAATATTGAAAAATTTAAGATACACAGGTGAAAAATTGAAGTCTAGTCTAAGCCTAACAATTTCACCTTTCCAATTTGCATGATTAGTTTTAAGAAGATCAAAATAAAAACCAACAAAAATAAAAATAAAGATAAATCAGCTGAATGCTGCTGATGTCACCCATTTTGTGGGTCCAAATCCTGAGATTGGTAGGTCCCTTTTGTCTGCATCTTTTCCACTTACTTCCTAGCCCCGTCATCTGCTCTATGAGTATTATTTTATCTCTTAAAAAAAAAAAAAAGGCAAAAGTTCACTAACCACACTCTAATTTTCTCTCGAGGTTAATTACATAATTATATAATTTATATTTTTAAAAATGGTTATTATAAAAAATACTAGTATAATAAAAATAAATTCTAAATAAATAATATAAATTAAAATCAAATCATCATATATATTATGTTAAAATTAAAAAAGTAGTTGATAATATGTTACTAATAAAAATAAACATCATATGTAATTTTGTCTAATTGTTTTAATTCATATTTGTTGTGTTTTTTATTTTAATATTTAACATATGTTCCTTACCATCACTGTTGGTCATTGATCTTCTTCCTCCATCTACTATTCGAAATATAGATTATTTCAATTTACTTATGATCGAAGTTATAAAATATGCGACATGCTAATACATATATATATTTTTATGCTGTACTAAAGTGACATTGTCATATAGGAAACATTTTTTAGAACAACAAATGTTTTTTTAATTACATTTTGAAGCTTTGAATGTCTTGAATTACAGAGTTTGCAAGCTATCTACGGTGTTTATGTCTGACACCATTCCCCACAATATGATGCAATAAAACCTTTTGTATTTATATAATTAGAATCGACCTTATAATATTAGGGTTTACAATTCAAATAGTTTGTAACTCTATATAAAAACTTATATAAACTTAATTTGGAGAAACATTTGTGTTAGGTTATATCCTTTTTTATAATACTTAAGTAAAAAATAATATAATTTTTTTATAAATAATATAATTTTTTGTAGTAATTTACAAATTTACTTTTTATAACCAAGTTATGATAAAAAAAATTATAACACTTTTTTTATAAACAAGTTTATTATTTTTATAATATATAGTATAGACAGATAAATAAGTCATGTCCATACTTATTGATCATAAATTTTATAATAAATATATTATAACACTTTTATAAGATGTAACTTATTTTTTTATAATAATAATTTGCCCATAACTTTGGTATTTTTTAAGATTTAAATAATATAATTTTTTGTTATAACTTTATAAATACACAAATTATTTTTATAATATGATTTTTTAGAATTTATAATATAAGTTTTTTTTTTTGCTATTATCATCTAAAAAACTCACGCATGTTTATGGTTATAATATAATTTTTATAACTTGTATAAAATTAACTTTTAAAATTGGATTTGGTGTCATTATCTGTGTAATTACTTCAATTTTCACTCTTCCTCTAATAATTGAAAAGTGTAATTGGATATATGTTCATAGTTATAATAATTTTTATAACTTGTATAAAAATAATTTAAAATTAGATTTGGGTGTTATTACTTGCATAATTACTCAAATTCTCACCCTTCTTTTAAGATTAGAAATTGAGGTGCTCCAATTATATCCAATTCAGTGGAACCACCAATTACAACAATTACCCAAACATATGTCATCATTGTGTAATTATAAACAATTACGCTAAAATTCAATTATTAGGTGACTTTCCAAACACAACCTAAATTATTGGTGAGTGAGTTTACATTTGATTATTTTATTTCAAAAAATTAAAAAATGGTCAATGAACTATTAAAAAATTTTAATTTAAGTCATTGGGTTGTTAATATCACTGTTGCATGGTCTTCTTTGTTCGTGCTGCATGCATCAATCGAAAGCTCTCATTCTCTTTTACAGTTAAGTTTTTCTTTTAGTGAAACAACTTTGAACGTCACAAATCTGCGAACGAAAATCTAAACAACTTTATTTGTAATATCTGACATTGACAATCAGATCGACTTAGATCTAAGGCATGTTATTGTACTCGTCGATGGGTACTGATCCGTCGTATCAATCATCGAATCGTCACTTAGAGCTTGCTCGTCAGATCTTTTTTTTAAAACTTAACAAGCTAGTAACTTAAATAAAAACTTCAGATAGTTCAGTGACTTAAATGAAAATTTTCGAATGATTCAATGACCATTTTGCAACATTTTGAAGTTGAGTGACAAAAAAATAAACTTACTAATAGTTTAGTGACATTGGATGTAGTTTAGCCCTAGAAAAAGAATTTTTTTGTTATTAATGAATATTTCGATTATGTTTTCTTTTAAGAATTAGAAAACATTATTTAAAAGTAATTTCAGATCTAAAACTCCAAAAGCAAAATCTTCTTTTCTTTTTGTCGTTGTTTCAAATTAGTCATCGAGGTAATCATCTACGTTCTTCCAAATTGAAATTTCTTCGGTGTTTTTGGGATTTTTTGTTATTGATTATTATATAAATTTGATCTTCATATCATAGTTCAAATTAACTAAGTCATTGCCCAAAGAATTTTGTGCTGTTTCTTTAATTTTTTCATCAACCAATCAGAAAGCCTAGATTTTTTTTGTTTGAATTTATGATTTTTTTATAATCATGTGAGATTTTGAATCTGGGTTTTTCATGAGTTCGACAAAATTGAGTATTTTTATGTATAATATATTTTTTATTTTTTTATCTGAATTTTTTATTGGATTCAGAACGAATTAAAAAGACTTAAGTTATATAGGTGAATTTTATTTATTTATTTTGAAAGATATTTAAATGGAGTTTCATGAGTTGAAGCTTCGGAGATTTTCGGGATAAAAATGATATAATGGTGAATTTGGATTGGACGGTAAGATAATGGTATGGTGTGTTTAGAAGAAAAAAAGTTTCCTAAGAGGGGTTATGGTGTGGTACAAGATAAAAGAGGAGGGAACAAAAATCATGAAAGCCTTTCATTTATAAATTTTAATTAATTATATATTTTTTTATAAAAATTTAAAATTTGTTTGTTTTTAAAGATTTATTTAAATTTATTTAGAATTACTGCCAATTTTTTTAGAAGGAATTGTAATGATTTAACGGGCTTCATAATCCTTTTTAGCAGATGTTAACGGAAAAGTGACAAAAATTGTAATAATTTAATAATATTAGTAATTATTATGTATCTTTTGAAAGTTGAGTGACTGAAACGTAATCTTAAACAAGCTTTAAGGACAGTTGGTGCAGTTACCCTTAATTATATATATAGAATCTATATAATTATATAAAGGAGATAATTATTAATTAAAATTTTTAATATATATTTGTAATAATAGTTAAATAAATATAATATTGCACATTTTTAAAAGTTAGTATGTTGCTAGTCCTGTACTTCTATAGAAATTGAGATTTAGTCCTTATTAAATACAACCTTCTATTTTTTAATTTTAAAATCCTAGTTGGACATTATTTTCATTTCTAATTTCGTTAAAATCTATAACTTACACTTTTTTCCATAAATCATATCATGCATATAAGAGTTGCCAATTAAACATGTAAAATAAAATTTTGATGGAAAATACCATGATTTTAATTATTGATTGAGATTTTTTAAAAAAAGTAGTAGGACTTAGTTTTTAACTTTTTAATACAGAGATTAAAGCTAAAATTTTGTCAACTACAGGGACTAACAGCATATTTTAACATTTTAAGAACTAAAAGAAGAAGTGACGAAACGGACGTAAGTTTCAAGTAGATGGCTGTGCGAAGCAATTATTTCTTTTTATATATTTACATATTGATTTGAATTGGTTCACGGAGCTTTGAAAACCAATCAAAGATTGCCACATCATTAATATCGAAATTTAATTAAATAAAATTCCACCAACCTAAAAAGTTGAATAATAATCAATTAGATTGTTTTCATTATTTTAATTAAATATTTGTCACTTTCATTACATTACGTGTGTTTTCATTTTAAAGTAATAATTGAATTTCGTCACTCCAATTTTGGTTTCTTCTTCCTAATATAAAATTTACACTCAACATAATTTTCGACATTTTCCAAAATAAAATTCAACGAAAATATTTCAGCATTTTTCATTTTAGTAAATATTAAAATTCTTTTATAAAAATATTAAAAATGTAAAAAAATTAAACATAAAAAAATATATTATTTGAAAATTTAAAACCTCAAAATGTTTTGAAAAATTAAAAAAAATTAAGTATTGTTTGATAAATTGAAAAAAATTAAGTTGTTGAAAAATTTTAATAAATTTAGATTATAAAATGTTGATATATTACTTAAATTTATTATGAAATATAATTAGATTATTTGATAAATATTTTAAATTATAAAAATCTATATTTTATACTTAAATTTTTAAACATTTCACCTTATTTTAAACAAAAATCAAAATTTAAACGTAATGCTTTAAGATATATAATATTAAAATAAATCATAAAAATAATTGAAATATTTACCATTAAATATAAGCAACCTTTATTATTATTAATGTGTCTATCTATTTTTTTTTTTTGGTATCAG
>NC_053445.1:50198423-50334588 GCF_007990345.1 Gossypium hirsutum
TTAGTGACTAAATTGAAAGTTTTCATAGTTAAATGACCAAAACAATAAACTAATAGATGGCTGACTAAATCTATAATTACCCAAAAATATGAAATGATAAAACCCTAAAACCCTAAAGAAGAGTTAAGAAACTAGAAGAAGCTGCTACTCCTGCTTCTAGACCTTCTCTCCCATCCCTTTATGGGTTTCTTTTTTCCCTCTTTTAAAAGCCACCCCTGAAACACATTGTCTTTTGTCACCCCACAAATAGCTTTGCTGTCAACATTTTACTCAAGATTTTCCTCTTTTTCTTCCTCCCAAACTAACTATGTATCGTTTTGCTTCAAGCCTTGCTTCTAAAGCTAGGTACTACGTTCATTGCAATTACTTCATTTAACTGTCATTTTATTTTATTTTTGTTGATTAGGAATTAGCTAACTTATTCACTTTTTAATTCAATCTTTGGTTTCAGGGCTGCTAGGAACACTACATATCAGGTAGTTTAGTGACCAGTACTTAATTCTTTTTATTTTATTGTTATTAAATGTTTGACTTGATATTTTTAATTGTTTTCTGTTTTTTTTCGGGTGCGTGTTAGATTGGTAGTAGGCTGAGTTGGAATAGGAACTATGCTGCAAAAGATATTAAATTTGGGTGGAAGCTCGAGCATTGATGCTTAAAGGTGTTGAAGAGCTCGCTGATGCTGTTAGAGTAACCATGGGTCCTAAGGTAAATCTAATATTCATTTTCATTTCTGACTTATTTCTTTTATGTACTCGTTCTGTTTCAAGGTTAATCATTCATTGGAACTGTTTATGCCTTTTCTTCTATATTGAACAAGAAGTACGGATTTAATATTTATAGGTAGAGTATTGATCAATGGAAGAAATAATATTACTACTTGTAGGGGCGGAATGTGGTTATTGAACAAAGCTACGGTGCTCCAAAAGTGACTAAAGATGGTGTAACTGTTGCAAAGAGTATTGAATTCAAAGACAAAGTGAAGAACGTTGGTGCGAGTCTTGTGAAACAAGTTGCAAATGCCACCAATGATGTAGCTGGTGATGGTAAGGCACAAGCGCCTTTTCTAATCTACTAGATTCACTTGAAACCTTTGGATCTGTTTCTAATCTAGTAGAAAGCCGAGTTGTGAAATTCATTGACATTTTTGCAGGAACTACCTGTGCAACGGTGCTTGACACGAGCAATTTTTACCGAAGGATGCAAGTCTGTTGCTGCAGGAATGAATGCAATGGACCTAAGGCGTGGCATAACAATGGCAGTTGATGCTTGTAACAAACTTGAAAAGCCGGGCAAGGATGATTAGCACATCTGAAGAGATTGCTCAGGTTGTTTTCCTATCTGAGCTTTTTCTATCAAAAGTTATTGCAGTCAGGATCATACAGTACTTTAGAATAAAAAACCAAAGTGTTGGTAAACTTTAATCTACAAGTCTTCATCTTAAATATTTTGTAATAGGTTGGAACAATATCAGCTAATGGAGAGAGGGAAATTGGTGAGTTGATTGCAAAGGCCATGGAGAAGGTTGGCAAAGAAGGGGTGATAACAATTCAGGTATCAGTACCGACATATCATATCGGCTTGAGGATATTCCTGTTTTTTGTAATTTTACTAGTTTTTGTTGCTCATGCTTGGCATATAATTTTGAACTATTTTATACCTCATATGATGTCTTACTGTGGGTTATTCTGCGCTTTAAACCTTTGCAGGATGGTAAAACATTATATAATGAGTTGGAAGTTGTCGAGGGCATGAAGCTAGACAGGGGCTACATATCCCCATATTTCATCACCAACACTAAAACCCAAAAATGTGTAAGTAACTGATTTCTCCTTTGGTTAAACTGGAAAATCTCTGAGTCTTGAGTCTTGACCATGTTATGGTTCTGATTCAATTCACTGTGTTATGGCAGGAATTAGATGATCCTCTTATCCTAATTCATGAGAAGAAAGTATCAAGCTTGAATGCTGTTGTAAAAGTATTAGAGTTAGCTTTAAAGGTAAGCAAATTTTGAACAAATCATGCATTATGAACATTCTGGCTGAATTAATTTTGATTAATCATCATTCATAACAATTGTTTATCTCACTAAGCGTATGACATTTCTTAAAATAACTTCTACACTTGATTTGTACATTAACATCTTCTATGCTATATTTGTTCAGAGACAAAGGCCCTTGCTGATTGTAGCTGAAGATGTAGAGAGCGAAGCACTTGCTACGCTCATTCTTAACAAGCTTCGTGCTGGAATCAAGGTTTGATATTCAGTCTGATATGAATCCTTTTTACTGTTGTCCTATGTTAATGTCCTCATTTGTAGGAATGCTTGCTAATCTATATGGATTATTTATGGTGCAGGTCTGTGCCATCAAAGCCCCCGGTTTTGGAGAAAACAGGAAGTCTAGTCTGCATGATCTTGCTGTCCTCACAGGAGGAGAGGTAGGACAATTTTGTGTTTCTGCTATATGATATTTCCTTGTTCGGCATATGGTTCCTTTGACATGAATTTTCATGACCTCTTGATGATGGTATCTGTTACTTCTCTACTGTAGGTTATAACAGAAGAGCTTGGCATGAACCTTGAAAAGGTGGATCTGGACATGCTTGGCACTTGCAAAAAGGTATGATTTCTATAGTTTGGGACATGAAATGTTTGTCAATGTGATATGTTTTCATATAAGCAGGAAGTTCATGAGTTTGGTAAAATAGTTTTATTTAGTCCCTTTTTACATGTAGATTCTTTTTGATGCATGATTCTTTCCTTTTGGCTGTTAAAGGTTACTGTCTCAAAGGATGACTGTTATTCTTGATGGGAATGGTGACAAGAAAGCCATTGAAGAAAGATGCGAACAGGTCTTGTTCTTTTACAAACAATTGTTTAGCCATCTTATGATTCTTGAACTCTGCATGATTTTTATTAATAATTCAGATTATAATGTCTTCAATAACAGATTAGGTCAGCAATTGAATTGAGCACCTCTGATTACGATAAAGAGAAGTTGCAAGAGAGATTGGCAAAACTTTCTGGTGGTGTGGCTGTTTTGAAGGTATAGTTCCTTACAGTTACTGGCATTTTTAACTTATCAACTTCGAGAGGCAATAGCTGTTCCTTTCCTATTTGCTGTTGTTTGAATGCAATTTAATGAAGAATTCGTTGGAAATTGCAGATCGGAGGAGCTAGTGAAGCTGAAGTTGGTGAGAAGAAGGATAGAGTTACAGATGCACTGAATGCAACAAAAGCAGCTGTAGAAGAGGGTATTGTGCCAGGTAAAAACTTTTAGTCTTAATGGTTTTTCATTAAGTTTCAGTTAAACTTGGAATATAATTCAATGTATGGAAACATCTAGGTGGTGGTGTCGCTCTGTTGTATGCATTGAAAGAGTTGGACAAGCTACCTACAGCTAACTTTGACCAGAAGATTGGTGTTCATCCAGAATGCTCTAAAGGTTTGCAACTCTTTTCTGCATGTCAGATAGGTTCAAATTCTGAAAATTCTATTCTTGATATACTGTTGAAAGTCTAGACAGCTCTTCCACTATACAGTTTCAAAATGCTGGTGATTTTGATGTGTGAAGTTACAATCTTCTCATAAATGAATTCATTGCAGACACCTGTGCACACAATTGCTTCAAATGCTGGAGTTGAGGGAGCTGTTATTGTTGGTAAGCTGTTGGAGCAGGATAACCCTGATCTTGGCTATGATGCAGCCAAAGGTTTGTGAATCTCTTGTAAGGTTTTTTCATCGTATATTTTTACTGTTCTAATGAAATTGACACAGCTTATATTCCTATGTTTGGTATATAACCAGGTGAATATGTCGATATGGTAAAGGCTGGTATTATTGATCCATTGAAAGTAATTAGAACCGCTTTGGTCGATGCTGCAAGGTAAGTGTAATGGTAGTTTTGCTTGGGCCCTGACTTAAAATCTTAAAAGTAACAAGCTGAGTATGTTTCCTTTCTGATGCAGCGTGTCATCATTGATGACAACTACCGAAGCTGTTGTAGTCGAACTTCCAAAGGATGAGAAGGATGTTCCGGCAATGCCTGGCGGTATGGGTGGCATGGATTATTAAGGTTATTCCCCCTAACAATACACTGATTTTAAGTGCTTTCATCTAATCTATTTCCATTTCCTCAACATCTGTGAGAAAAAAGAATATCCGAGTCTCGATGTCTAAGTTGGAAGGTGTTTTGGTGATAAAGGGTCAACAGGACTCTCTTATTGTTGTTGCTAGAAAGAACGAACTAGTTTGTATTACCATTTTATCTTGAAATAAATGAAAAAATGAAAAGAAAAAAAAATTTCACTTTCGACTGTGATCGATATGAGTTTTTGCAAAGAATCTTTTGATTATTCTTATGCTGTAGGTTTTTTTTTTTTTTTTTGGCTCAGTGCTATGATCATTTTAAATATAAGTTAACATTAGTTTAGATAAACTTATTCAAGTGTGCTATCAATGAGGCCGAGGTCCTGGGATGGGATTTTGATGTCTTTCCTGTCGTGCTGGATTGTGTCCAAATTTTACTTTATTTAAATTCTGTCATATTGGATTTTTTCATAGTTATTTTGGTTTCCGAATATATTCCGATTATTGTTATTGTTTATTCGGATATGTATTGTTTGTAATGTTATTTACATCGTGTAATTTAAAGCTTTAGCTTTGTTCTCTTCAGCCTGAAGTGAAAAACCTGAGTGGTAACATGTTTAATGGAAAACGTGGGAAAATTTTACTTGGGGGGACGGGACCACTTACCGCATGCTGTCTTCAATTAAGTTATTATGGTAAAATGTACTGAATTTTTATTTCCCCATTTTTGGGTTTAAATGTTCCAATTTAATTTTTAACATTGTTTAAAGTTTTAATACAAATATTATTTTCGTTTTATTTTATATTTCTATATATAACATCCAGAGAAAAAATACAAATCTGATATGGAACATTATTAAATTTGAAAATAGAGCATTCTTTTCATTTTTTCCATTTTCGCTTGAAGTTCATTTAATTTTTATATCAATTTTTTTTATAAATTTGTTATATTCAACCACCTTTGATAGGTAATAATTTTATTTGAAATATCAAAAAGATAATTTTACAAAACAACAAAATTTTTGAAAGTATTTTTATCTTTTTATATTTTTAAATAATTACAAAATACATGTAAGTAGTTATAATTTATTTCTTAGTTACATCATTTAATTGATTGTCGCATCAATTTTTTAATTTTTTTTACATATTTGTTGTATAAAAATTTTCACTAACTTTAAACTCTAATACATTTTAAAAATAAATTTTTAAAAATTATATATGAAATTTAATTTAATGTAATCGTATAAATTTTGATTTTATTTTTATACATGAAATTGTGAGTTTTGAAATTTTTAACATTATTGAATTAACATCATTTTTACGTGATATATTACATAAAAATAATTACATTAATTTAGTATGAAAATAAATATATGTATTTTTTAAAGTGTATACTTATTTAAAATTATATGTATATGTATACAAACAATTTAAATTTTATGTGAAATTGCATCAAAACAAGTTAATATGTCAAATTACATATTTTTTCAAAGATTATATTTATCTTTTCGCAGTTTTATTCTTATTAACACAATATTTTATTTTTAATGGATTTTAGAAAATTTTTGAAAAGGGTAATTTATATTTAGTATTTTTAATATTTCAATGGATATTTTAAAAAATTGGTTAAATTGTTATATATTAAGTCAAGTATTTCTTTACCTGTTTATATAATTAACATTATTTTTATAGTGTTAAAAGAACATTATTTTCCTTAAAATTTTTTCGGTACATATTTGAAAATTATTATTAATATATCATATTACACACCTATATTATAATGTATACAAATATATTGACAATTTTTAATGTAGAAGGTTTAAAATGATAATAAGTGACGTTTTTTTTATGATTGACAAATAGTATTTACTGATTAATTATATCTTTGAATATCAAAAGTTTAGTAGTACCTTAAAGTCAATTAATTTTTTTAGTTAAATTGTATTTATGTGTACTAATTTCAAAATTTTTAATATATTATACATAATCTATAATAAATAAATATACTACGAAATGTAATAATATATTTTTTATTGATAGATAAAATTAGTATATCCGAAATAAAAAAATACATATATATTTGATATAGCGTTATTCGAATAATATTAAATCAACTAACATACCAGTCCAGAAAAATGACTGAATTTCTAAATGAATTGTTGAAAACTGATAAATAAAAGATTAAGATAAAATGATAAGAAACTGATTTTATAAATATTTTATGATCTTTAATTACTTATTTTTTTTTTGATAAATTTATTTAGTGATTATTAGATCAATAATTAAATTAATTCTTAATTTATTTGATAACTTATCCAATTTTTAAAATTTTCATTCAATACTGAACACAAATTACAGTATAAAACATAGACGATTTGCTTGAGAAGACGTTTACTACTTTTCTTATTATTAATATTTTTGAAACTTTATGGTAATGTCAACTATTACTATATAATTATTTGTTATTTGGAATATGTTAAAATGAAAGAAATTGGAAGCTTCAAGTAAGATGATTATAGTACAAACTTAGCTAACTAGCTTTCTAAAATACAACATTTAATATTTAGTCAAAGAGTCGATTTGAGTCTTAGTTAAATTGATTCGCATTATTATTAATACACGAGGACGTAAGTTTAAGTGTATTAAATGTATTATCTTTTATTTATGGGTTGAAGAAAGTACTATGAATAGTTTTAAGCATTGCAACAAAAATTTTCTTATATCCTGTTGCCACAAACCAAATTTACTTGATCAAAGATTTATAGTTAAGCTCTCGTAATTGGTTTAGTGGTCAATAACTATTTACCCATAAAATTCACCTGGTTTGAATATTTGGGTAGTAAATAATAATTTTTATTTGAATAATCTCTCTATTCACTAAATTATTAATTTATTACACATGCATTAGATTAGAATTATCTCTATGAAAAATGAATTCATTTAATTTTTTTAATGATAACTTTAAAATTTTAAAATTATTGTTATGAAAAATTATAAAGATGAAATTGATATTTTAATTATAATTTAGGGGTTAAATTAAGTATTAACCTATAAATGTGAGGTATCATTTTATCAAAGGATTAACACGACATCCATAACTGACAAATGATTAAAATATTACAAATGGATAAATTTAATAATTAGTATAACTTAAATTTCACCAAATAATTTTCCTAAAAAAAAAACTGAAGAGTTTTTTTATTTTAATATTACTTTAAAAAAGAAAAAGAAACGTTAAAAAATGAAGTTGGAATGATAAAACCCTAAACCCTAAAGAAGGGTTAAGAAACTGCTGCTCCTGCTTCTAGACCCTTCTTCTCTCCCATCTCTTTGGGTTTCCTTTTCCCTCTTTAAAACGCCCCCTGAAACCCACCCATTGTCTTTTGTCAAACCCACAAACAGCTTTACTGTTAACATTTTACTCAAGATTTTCCTCCTTTTTTTCCTCCCAAAATAACCATGTATCGTTTTGCTTCAAGCCTTGCTTCTAAAGCTAGGTACTACGTTCACTGCAATTATTCATTACTTGTCATTTTATTTTATTTTTGTTGATTTGGAATTAACTAGCTTATTCCCCTTTCTTCATTTTCAATCTTTGGTTTCAGGGCTGCTAGGAACACTACATATCAGGTAGTTTAGTGACCAGTACTTACATTCTTTTTATTTTTGTTTATTATTAATGTTTGATTAGATTTTTTTAATTGATTTCTGTTTTTCTTTGGGTGCGTGTTAGATGGTAGTAGGTTGAGTTGGAATAGGAACTATGCTGCAAAAGATATTAAATTTGGGGTTGAAGCTCGCGCTTTGATGCTTAAAGGTGTTGAAGAGCTTTCTGATGCTGTTAGAGTAACCATGGGTCCTAAGGTAAATCCAATATTCACCATTTCATTTGAGTTATTTTCTTTTATGTACTCGTTCTGTTTCAAGGTTAATCATTCACTGGAACTGTTTATGCCTTCTCTTCTATATGAACAAGAAGTAGGGACTTAATATTTATAGGTAGAGATATTGATAGATGGAAGAAATAATGTTACATACTTGTAGGGTCGGAATGTGGTTATTGAACAAAGCTACGGTGCTCCAAAGTGACTAAAGATGGTGTACTGTTGCAAAGAGTATTGAATTCAAAGACAAAGTGAAGAACGTTGGTGCGAGTCTTGTGAAACAAGTTGCAAATGCCACCAATGATGTAGCTGGTGATGGTAAGGCACAAGCGTTTTCTAATCTATTAGATTCACTTGAAACCTTTGGATCTGTTTCTAATCTAGTAGAAAGCCGATTTGTGAAATTCATTGACATTTTTGCAGGAACTACCTGTGCAACGGTGCTTACACGAGCAATTTTTACCGAAGGATGCAAGTCTGTTGCTGCAGGAATGAATGCAATGGACCTTAGGCGTGGCATAACAATGGCAGTTGATGCCGTTGTTAACAAACTTGAAAAGCCGGGCAAGGATGATTAGCACATCTGAAGAGATTGCTCAGGTTGTTTTACTATCTGAAGCTTTTCTATCAAAAGCTTATTGCAGTCAGAATCATACAGTACTTTAGAATAAAAAACCAAAATGGTGGTAAACTTTAATCTACTAAGTCTTCAACTTAAATATTTTGTAATAGGTTGGAACAATATCGGCTAATGGAGAGAGGGAAATTGGTGAGTTGATTGCAAAGGCCATGGAGAAGTTGGCAAAGAAGGGGTGATAACAATTGAGGTATCAGTACCTTCATATATCGGCTTGAGGATATTCCTGTTTTTTGTAATTTTACTAGTTTTTGTTGCTCATGCTTGGCATATAATTTTGAACTATTTTATACCTGATAGATGTCTTACTGTGGGTTATTCTGCGCTTTAAACCTTTGCAGGATGGTAAAACATTATATAATGAGTTGGAAGTTGTTGAGGGCATGAAGCTAGACAGGGGCTACATATCCCATATTTCATCACCAACACTAAAACCCAAAATGTGTAAGTAACTGATTTCTCCTTTGGTTAAACTGGAAAATCTCTGAGTCTTGAGTCTTGACCATGCTATGGTTTGATTCAATTCACCGTGTTATGGCAGGAATTAGATGATCCTCTTATCCTAATTCATGAGAAGAAGTATCAAGCTTGAATGCTGTTGTAAAAGTATTAGAGTTAGCTTTAAGGTAAGCAAATTTTGAACAAATCATGCATTATGAACATTCTGGCTGAATTAATTTTGATTAATCATCATTCATCAAATTGTTTATCTCACTAAACGGTATGAATTTCTTAAAATAACTTCTACACTTGATTTGTAACATTAACATCTTCTATGCTATATTTGTTCAGAGACAAAGGCCCTTGCTGATTGTAGCTGAAGATGTAGAGAGCGAAGCACTTGCTACGCTCATTCTGAACAAGCTTCGTGCTGGAATCAAGGTTTGATATTCAGTCTGATATGAATCCTTTTTACTGTTGTCCTATGTTAATGTCCTCATTTGTAGGAATGCTTGCTAATCTATATGGATTATTTATGGTGCAGGTCTGTGCCATCAAAGCCCCGGTTTGGAGAAAACAGGAAGTCTAGTCTGCATGATCTTGCTGTCCTCACAGGAGGAGAGGTAGGACAATTTTGTGTTTCTGCTATATGATATTTCCTTGTTCGTAGCCTACAGTTCCTCGACATGAATTTTCATGACCTCTTGATGATGGTATCTGTTACTTCTCTACTGTAGGTTATAACAGAAGAACTTGGCATGAACCTTGAAAAGGTGGATCTGGACATGCTCGGCACTTGCAAAAAGGTATGATTTCTATAGTTTGGACATGAAGTGTTTACTTAATGTGATATGTTCTTATATAAGCAGGAAGTTCTCAAGTTTGGTAAAACATTTTATTTAGTCCCTTTTTACGTGTGGTTTTCTTTTTTGATGCATGATTCTTCTCCTTTTGGGTGTTAAAGGTTACTGTCTCGAAGGATGACACTGTTATTCTTGATGGGAATGGTGACAAGAAGCCATTGAGGAAAGATGTGAACAGGTCTTGTTCTTTTACAAACAATTGTTTAGCCATTTATGATTCTTGAACTCTGCATGATTTTATTAATAATCTGATTGTAATGTCTTTCATGATAACAGATTAGATCAGCAATTGAATTGAGCACCTCTGATTATGATAAGGAGAAGTTGCAAGAGAGATTGGCAAAACTTTCTGGGTGTGGCTGTTTGAAGGTATAGTTTCCTTACAGTTACTGGCATTTGTTAGCTTGTCATTCGAGTGGCAATAGCTGTTCCTTTCCTATTTGCTGTTGGAAATTAACAAGAATTCGTTGGAAATTGCAGATCGGAGGAGCTAGTGAAGCTGAAGTTGGAGAAGAAGGATAGAGTTACAGATGCAATGCAACAAAGCAGCTGTAGAAGGGGTATTGTGCCAGGTAAAAACTTTTTATCTTTGGTTTTTCATTAAGTTTCAGTAATCTTGGAATATAATTCAATATGGAAACATCTAGGTGGTGGTGTCGCTCTTTTATGCATCGAAAGAGTTGGACAAGCTACCTACGCTAACTTTGACCAGAAGATTGGTGTTCAAATCATCCAGAATGCTCTAAAGGTTTGCAACTCTTTTCTGCATGTCAGATAGGTTCAAATTCTGAAAATTCTATTCTTGATATACTGTTGAAAGTCTAGACAGCTCTTCCACTATACAGTTTCAAAAAGCTGGTGATTTGATGTGTGAAGTTACAATCTTCCTCATAATGAATTTATTGCAGACCTGTACACACAATTGCTTCAAATGCTGGAGTTGAGGGAGCTGTCATTGTTGGTAAGCTGTTGGAGCAGGATAACCCTGATCTTGGCTATGATGCAGCCAAAGGTTTGTGAATCTCTTGGAAGGTTTTTTCATCGTATATTTTTACTGTTCTAATGAAATTGACACAGCTTATATTCCTATGTTTGGTGTATAACCAGGTGAATATGTCGATATGGTAAAGGCTGGTATTATTGATCCATTGAAAGTAATTAGAACTGCTTTGGTGATGCTGCAAGGTAAGTGTAAATCGGTAGTTTTGCTTGGGCCCTGACTTAAAATATTGTAACAAGCTGAGTATGTTTCCTTTCTGATGCAGCGTGTCATTGATGACAACTACTGAAGCTGTTGTAGTCGAACTTCCAAAGGATGAGAAGGATGTTCCGGCATGCCTGGCGGTATGGGTGGCATGGATTATTAAGGTTATTCCCCTAACAGTGCACCGATTGTAAGTGTTTTCATCTAATCTATTTCATTTCCTCAACATCTGTGAGAAAAAAGATTATCCGAGTTTTGATGTTTAAGTTGGAAGGCTTCCATGTAATCATAAATTGAGAGCTATTTGGTGGTTTTGGTGATAAAGGGTCAACAAAACTGTCTCATTGTTTTTGCTAGAAAGAAAGGACTACATTGTATTGGACCATTTTCTGGAAATAAATGGAAAAAATGAAAAAAGAATTCTGACTTTCCACCGTGATTGACATGAATTTTTGCAAAGAATCTTTTAATTGTTCTTATGACGGATTTTCTGGTTTTATTCTGGATTGTTCAAGCTTGGATTCTATTTTTGTCTCAGTGCCTGGATTATTATATATTAACATGTGTTTAGTCAACTTATTCAAGTAGTGCCAATGAGGTGAGGTCCTGTGACGGGGACTTTGATGTCTTAAGTTCGATTTCCTTTTTGCAGGAAATCTTGCTAAATCATGTGAGTATTGCATCTAGATTTTATTTTTGCTTAAATCCCATCATGTGGGGTCTTTTTCAGATTTATTTTGGTTCGATTTCAGATATATTCGGGTGCTTTGTAATGCTTGATTTTGATTATAATTATTTGGATTTTTATGTTTTTGGTGCAAGGATTTGTGTTGTTTGGATTTGTAATGGTATTTGTAAACTTCAAAATCAGGAAAAACACACACACTTATCCAAAGCTTTATTAATCGAGTTAAATTGAATTCAAATTCAGGTGAAGGAACTAATTGTCTACTTCAAGCTCTCTTAGCTACAGCTTGAATTACCATCTCTCCCTTGTCCTTGAAGGTTAAAGGTCTGAGAGTTGGCATTCCAAAGAAAAACAACCTACAGCTTGAAGTGATATGTTGAGCGAAATGTGGACAAGTATTTGCATACTTTCATTAACCAAATTAGAATCAAGTAATCTATTTGAATTTATTAGAAGTACAAAATTTGGTTCTATCATCTTCAAATCCAACTTAAGTAGTTGATCCATGTGCATTTTTAAAAAAAATTGTGGGCAACAATCTTGGAAGAGTTTACGTCGGTCTCTTAAGATTTAAGTTTCATTCATTCATCAAGTTTGTAATTTATCCTATATACTCGTTAAGATCATTCTCTTTCACTAAATTTTTTCCTTGGTAGCTTATCACAAGTTAAATATATAATAATTTGTTTGCAAAATCGTACAAATCAAATAATATACAATCCTAAATTAAAATTGGAAGCTTCAAATCTTTAGTTAAATTATGAAAGTGGTTATCTCTGCAATTGTTTCAGTAGAACTTTTATAAGAAATCACATAAGCAAAGATATTCAAGATTGTATCTTTAATTAAAATGATCTATCATATAGTAACATGATTAATATCAACGTGATACGATCATAAATTGTGCTTAAATTTATCCAAGATGATGTAAAAGCTAAAACTAAAACAACATTTTTCGATTAAAGTATACAAACATATACGGCAAGTTACACAACCATGCAACTGTAATAAGTTTACAATTGATGTACAACTTAAACATGCAACTACACTAATAAATTAAACAAATTTGAGAGATATTATTCATTAACAAAATTAATGAACTGCAACTCAAAATTTGATGTTTGTTTGTTAAGAAACCACGTTTACTACTATTTCTTATTTTTGAAACTATATGGTTAATGTCCTGATTATTTCTACTATATATCTGTTTTGTTGTTGAGAATAATAAATGCTAGAAAATGAAAGAAATTACAAGCTTCAAGTTGAAGATGATTATGGTCCTACAAGAATTTATGGGTAAATGTCCTGAGCGGCTACATTTACATTAGTGTTCTTCACGACTGTCAAGCCTTGAATTACACTCCCCAGAAGCAAAAGGTTTTCTAAGTTTCAACCTTTTTTTTTTTTTTTAATTTGTCTTGTATTTATTTTTATAATTTTCATGTCATTACGACCATCAAGGAGGGCATCTTCCCTGGTTCTTAAGGTTCTTGGTCTTCTTTCATGACCATACTGGGATGATTTTACATCACTAAATGCAGTTTTGGAAGCAGCTGATATCTTATTAACAACAATTTAATTGCTTGAACAATGGCAGAAATAAGTGGGTCTATTGCACCAGTTGAATCAAGCGTGATAGATATAAGTTCAACCAACTCTCCGCGAGCAAAGGCATCATCGATGGATCCAAAGAATGTAGATTGCTGTGAAGAAAGGAGCAAGTCACTCCGAGCTAGATACATTTATGCCATAATCTTCTTCACAATCAACCTTACTGCCTGGTTCATTCGAGATTATGGACACAGTGTGTTCCCTCCAACCTACTGTGAGTCAAGTTTTCCCTTTCTATGGATCCTTTGAGACAAAGTATATGGATACCTTGACTGTATTATCAAAAATAAAAACATGGTTCCTTTTATTTTGAGCACATATATATTCCCTGTTGAACCCTTAGAATTTCTACTAAATATATTGAATGGAAAATATTGTCTGACAGATAAAGAAGCTTGTGGAACCACAGGACATGATTGTTTTCACACATTGGGAGTTCTCCGTGTGAGTTTAGGATGTTTCGTATCTTCCTATTAACACTGCATATATATATGTATATTTATATATGTACATATATATAGTTATGGTATGTTATCGTGGACTTTTCATTTTATCTGAAGTTCTTGTGTGTCTGAAACATACATGGATACATATTAAGTTTTTTTAACCAATATATGTATTATACACACACTTAGATTCATTGTTTACATTCCAAACTCTGGAAATTGTGTTCCTTGACATTCATTTCAGATATTTTTCTTTCTCATGTTTCTTACCACATTTATGCAAGAAAATTATACGAAGCTTGCAGTAAAATGGCACTCAGGATGGTGGAAGCTGAAGTTCTTCCTATTGCTTGCATCAATGGTGGTACCCTTCTTCATCCCTCCAGGTTTTATTCACATCTATGGTAAGTTAGCTTTGAAACCCGAATTTAAGAACTCGAAACTTTAAGCATGTTAATATGGCTCTGCGCATCGGTGCTCGACTTGAACATCGTGATCATAAGAGTAGCTATCTAAAACTACAGAGTTAAGGACCTTGTTTTCTCCCTCTTGCAGGAGAAGTCGCTCGTGTCGGTGCAGGGTATTCTTTGTACTTTCAATCTTTAATTTCACAGCTTTTCATTATATGATTTCATCAGTCTCAAATTTTAATCTTATTAACTATATGATGCTAAATGTAATATAAAGTTACCAATAGTTGGTATAATTTGCTTTAACTTACGCTTTAGCTTTTTAAGTATGAGATTAAGTATGCTTTGCTGCTTATCTGATATAGGATTTTTCTGCTTCTGCAACTTATAAGTGTAATTGAGTTTATCAGATGGTGGAATAAGTACTGGTCACCTGATGAGCAAAGTAACCAAAGGTATAAATACATACAGTCATACATACATACATACTTTCTGATGAATCATTTTCTTCATTTCCTTCAGGAGCTGCTCCATTGCATTATTTACCTCAACAGTGTTTTATGGTGTTTCCATATGTGGAATTGTGTCTATGTACTATTTTTACGCCCAAGACCAGCATGTTCTCTCAACATATTCTTCATCACATGGACTGCCCTTCTGCTCATAGTTATGATGGTTATATCCTTGCATTCAAAGGTGTATATATATATTTTCTTTGGAATATCATTCATTGCCACCTGAGAATTTTTTTTCAGCACTTTCTTGAGATTTTCATGTATCTGGAAGGTTGCTGGAGGATCAAATTCCTATATCCAATGTCAGAGTATGTGTTGGGCACGAGTACTAAACAAGGGTATTTTAGAAAAAAAAAAAGAAATATCTTAGTAACATAGCATTTTTGTTGTATCTCTATGGGTAAATTTTGGGCCATCATCCACTGCAAGTGACAAAATGAAGCATTCAAATTCTACCAAATATGACTGCTAGGGAAGTGGTAACTTCTTTTAATTACTGTGAAGTTAAATCATAACATCATGGAATGCAGGTTAATAGAGGTCTATTATCTTCAGGAATTATGGCTTCTTATGTTGTTTTCCTCTGTTGGTCTGCCATTAGAAGGTTTGAATTTGATCCCATATTTTTAACCTGCTGCATTGAATTGAGTTTTAGCAGTTATTGCTAATTAACTATGAAGGGCTAAACTTAGGAAAATGTTTAAAATTTTGTTTAACTGCATATCTCAGCTAGTAGAGTACGTATTATATACCCTATAATATTTCTATTCCGGATAATTATTTTATACACTGTCAATAGAATAAAAAATTTCACAAATTTCACAAACAGATGTAAGATGTTATGTGTCTTTTTGTTGGATTTTTTTTTTTGCAAGATATATTACAGCCTTTTAAATTTGCTTATGAAATTTTTTATTTCACTAACAATGTATAAAATAATTATCCTATGGACTCTAGTAAGAGTGCTACATATGTGTCCAATACAATTAGGTTTAATTTTTTTTTCTAAATTTTTCTTGTACTGGAAGAGAGTTTAGAGGATAATTTCCTCATATGCACGTCCAGAAACGTATAAGATGCAAATATCAATCAAGAATACTATTAAAAAAAATTCAGAGTTACATAAATTGTAACTCATCTCCTTGCAAGAAGTCATTTTCTCCTACATTGTGACCCCTTTTTTCACCTTTTCAATGTCCAATTATTAAAGGTTAAATTAACAAGTAACTTGTGAATACTGGTTTTTCTTTATTTATTTTAGGTCTCAAATACTATAATATGCTTCGGGTTTCTTTATATATACATTCCTTCATGCATTAATATGTTGTGCCTTAAGAAATTAACAAAAGAAGTGACTTTTGGTTCCACCACATGGCTTTTTCAGTGAACCAGTTGATGAAAAATGTAATGTACAAAAGCCAGATAACCGGAAATTCGATTGGACCACCGTACTTGTAAGAGTTTCCCATTCTTTCTTCACAACTTTGGGTAGCGTGTGTGTTTATATATAGCACTGCTTTATGAATTACATTTCCCAGAGTTTTGTAGTAACTTGTCTTCACTTCATTTGCAGGGGTTTCTGATTGCAATAGGTGCTATTGTCATGGCAACCTTTTCAACAGGGATTGACTCCAAATCATTTCAGGTAACAAATGACTCTTTATATTATATCGATAAAATGATAATACCATATCAAAGTCTAAATTCTATCAGATTTTTTAAATTTGTCAGGTGATAAACCTCTTTTAACGTAATTGTTTTGTACGTTTTTTTTTTTTTCAGTTTAACAAAAATAACGTTAAACTAGAGGATGATATACGTTACAACTATGGATTTTTCCACATGATATTCTCTTTGGGGGCCATGTACTTTGCAATGTTATTCATCAGTTGGAATTTGAAAGACTCAGCAACCGAGTAAAATATTTCACTCCCAATATACTAAATAAATAATTAATTATCCTATATATTTATAGTTGCTTTACAATTAATCTCAGATGGAGCATTGATGTTGGTTGGGCAAGTGCAGGCGTTAAAATCATCAACGAGTGGGTGGCAGCCACCATATACAGTAAGTGAATTCAAATCCATTATTTACTGCTGTTAAATCAACTTTTAAAGATAATTTTACAATTAAACATATAAATCACATGGAGAAATAAGAAAATCTTTTTAGGGGTAGAAGTTAAATTATAATTTTTATTATAGTAAAAATATAATTTTTAAAAGATTAAATTAAAATTTTATCATTTTTAAGGGAGTGTAATTTTAATTTTATTAATTTAAAATTTTAAAATTTTAAAATAACAAAATAAAAAAAGTTTCACATTTTAAGGGGAACTGAGCTCTACAAAACCCTAAATTCACCCCTGTAAATGAATACAATGTTCTATATTGTAATCCATTATTTTATTGCGATTTTTAGGTCGTAACTATAATTAACTATGCAGACTAATATTTATCCTCTAATTTATACAGCGTGGAAGTTGGTTAGCCCCGTTGTGAAGCAATATAGGGTAGTGAACAATGAGCAGACCATGCAGCCTTGATTTTGTTCTGCTATTAAAGAAAATTATATTCAATTTAAAATTACTACGATTTACACTTGTTTCAAGTTATTATTCTATTAGTTGTACGAACAAGATGAGAAAGCAAAACAAAGTAGTTCATACGAGAATTTATAAATTTATTAACCCAATAAATTTATTAATGCAGTTCGGATTTCTCAAGTTTATGTTTGCAAAGCTATGCTCAAAAAATGATTTTTATTCAATAATTTATCAGTACATTTATTGGTTTAATTAAGCCCAATTTATCCTTTACAATGAATAATTGTAGCCTTAAAATCTAACTCAAATGGTCACAATCACTTCCCACAAACCTCACAATATAAAACACATAACTCTACATAATAACGAGCTCTCAAATTCTCAAGAAAAGCACTCAAATAAGTCCAATTCTATTTGGGGTAAATATGATCTCCTACTTGAATTAAATCGTATCAGCAATTCTACTTAAAGTAGATATGATCGATAAATAAGTCTTCTACTTGAATTAAATCCGATCAATAGCTCATCCTTTAAAACAATAAAGTAATCTAATTTAAATCCTTCAACCAGAATAGAATTAAAACTCTTTTAAATTTAATTTCTTCTACATAAAAACATAGGCAATACGTCTACAAGTCATAATACAATTGCCAACAAAAATAAGATATACTTTAATTGCTTTTAAACTTGTTGTTACAACAAAATATAGGTTATTCAATAGTCTTGATTATTGGTACTATAATTGTTTTAAAGATATTAAAGAAGTGGAAAGCTAGGTAGCTAAGTTTGAAACCCAAAGCCAACTTATTGCATACCAAACTAAAATGAGGTTCAACTTCATTCATAGACTTCTCATGAAACTAATGGTTGCAAATATCTCCCCTCCAACACAAACACCCCCCCCCAATTTGACCACTTGCATTTCCCAATGTCTTTTTTTCAGAAATCTATTTCTATTGCTATAAGACATTTAAAAGCAGATAAAAATAAATAAAGAGATTGGTTGAGCTTTAATCCCCTCCAATCCCCCTTCACAGATTACCATTTCATCATAAGTAGTAGGCATTGCCACCCAAGCTAACCTTTTTTTGGGGGTCATATTTATGGATGTCATTTTTCCCAATCCCAATTTTTTAATCAATCCACCCCCTCCTTATTTTATAGATTGTTCGAATCATTTTCTATATTTAAATATAAGGCTCTCCTTTTTGCATGCGAAGTTGGAGACAGATATAAAGAATGAAAAGTGAGATGGCTTTTGGGGTTATAGTTATAGATAGTGTGGGGGTATTTTGCACGCTTTGCTTTTGCATTTGCACTCACTTTTTCCATCTTTGCGTCTATAAAGCCAGCAGTGCTGTGATGCTTTCCCACCCACAAACCAAAAGAACAATAAATGCCCAATACATGATCTTCTAAACATAGCAAATGTAACAAAAAAAACCCACTTTCCATTTTCAAATCTGTAATGCATTGTTTTGGGGTTTCTTTTCCTGTTTGTTATTATAAACATCCAACCATACAACTTGGAAATGTGAGTTGAGATAATATTTATATTTTGTTCAAAATTATAAAAAATAATATTGAAAGAGGAAATATTAAATAGAATATGATGAAGGCAGATTGCTTGTGAATTGTGAGGGAAGTGTTTTTACAAGCACTTTTCCATCAAGTTGATGGTATGGGACCATGAGTGTTGGTGGAAGGAAGCTACAATTTTTTTTCAATGGTAAGCAGTAAGCACATACATCTTTTATTTATTTTTCTTCAGTATTGACGTTCTAGCATTCAGCATTTATTTATTTTTAATATTGTGTTCAATTGTAAGCAGCAAACACACAGTCTTTTATTTTATTCATTATTGGCGTTCTACCATTAATTCTTCATTTATTTGTTTTCAATATTATGCTTGTGGATAGAAAAACAACTTCAATCTCACATACAATTACATTGGGTACTTTGGTGTATGATTTTTTATATGTCCATATCTCTCTTAGCTTTGCCTGGTGAAGCTTCGCCCACACCAAGCATTAGCTCGCCTTGGACCGGTATCTCGCTGGTACCATGAATTTCATTTTGGCATGTTTGACACGTCGAGCTTCATCTATTAACTTCGTCAACATAAATCTCAAGCTTTCTTTTTGCCTGGGTAACACGTGTAGCTTTATTATAAATTTGGGTAAAAGTATCACAAAATCTACTGTATTATATTTTGAATTACACTTTAATCTCTCTATTTAAAAAATAGATAAGTTAGTCATTGTAAGTAACACAACTCCTATGTTAAAATTGCACTGTTAAATATTTATTTTGGTATTTATATATAAGGTATAATAATAAACTTACCCCTCAATCTTTACAAATTTATTCAATTTGACCACTACTAATTTGGAAATAAATTATAATCTTTTTAAACTAATAAGACTAAAAGGCAAAAAGACCTTAATAACAAATTAAAAAAAACCAATTAAGCTCTTTTAATATTTAAAAATTACTAAAAATCATAAAATTAACCTATCTTATTAAAAAAATTAAATTATATTTTTATTAAAAATAACAATATCGACCAAATAATTTAGTCGCTATAATTTATAGAAGGAATGTTTATGTTTATTATTATTATTATTTATCTGTGTTTATTCATTTTATTCTCTTTTTTTTAATTATTATTATCAATCTTTTAAAAAAATTATTTTGTAATTATTGAACTAACCAATCTATTTCTTACAACATTGGATAAAATCCGTAAATCCTATCTTTACCAATTTATCTAAACCCTGCTTAAATGTTTAAGTAAATTTTTTATAATGTTTTTTCACATAAAAAATTAAAAATATGAGATAGAAATAAATACATGGCATAAAAATATAAGTGTAACATAAAATGAGAAACATAATTAAATGTAATAAAAAATAGGGAGAAATAACAAAATTATACATTAACTTTTATTCAATGTGCAATTTGATACATGAATTTTTATTTTGTGTAATTATACACTTGAAACTTTAATTATGGTTTAAATGTATACATAAAATTTTAATTTTAATTCAATTGTATACATATAAAATAAATAAATACATTAAATTATTATATATTAATAAGTATATTTATTTATCTATGCAATATGTAGATGTAAAATTGTGTTACATCGATAATGGTTATAATTTATGAAAGTTGAATCAAATTAAAATGTTATATATAAAATTGTACAAAATTAAAATTTATAATTTGAAATTTATAATAAAAAAAATACTACGTAACCTAAACACCGAGTACTATATCAAAATGTATATTAAAAAAATTATTAATGTATCCTACACAAATAGATTATACCATGGTACCAAACTATTTAATTAGTCCAAACCCTTTAAAACTATAGTTTTAGCCATTATTTCCTGTTATCCGAAAATTGAGGTTAGTTTTCAATCTTACGTCTTCTTAATTAAAGCTTAAAATTGATTATGATGTTTTTTTTAATAGGGTTGTAGTTATTTTATTAATTTATTTAATTAAATTTACATTAATCCATAGTTACTTACTTCATATATTTTCTTGTTAAGAAAAACAAAAAGTTAAATAGATAAGATGATATACAAGGTGGTAAAATATTTAAGATGGTTTGAAGAAAAGTCGATTGAGTTTTAGCTCGATTAGTATGAGTATTGTTGTCGATGCAGGAGGATGTGAGTTTGAGTGTGCTGAAGCGCATTATCCTCCTATTTATAAGTTAAAGACAATCTATAAGTAGTTATAAACATTATATTAAAAAAAAGTAAATATAATCATTACTTCTATTCAATTTAAATTTACACAAAGTATGCACATGCTAAATTCTCCAAGTTTTTAAAAATGAGTCCCCTTTGATCCTCTGATCAAATTATTATTTTACAAAATTGATTTTGTTAGCATTAAAGGTTACGTGACATGCACATGAAGATTTGGTTGACAATTGACGTTTTAGGTCATGTCTTTTTTATATTGTAAATATAAAATTAAATAATCATCACGGATTAGTTTAAAAGATTAAGAATTAAAATTGAATTATTCGGATTAAGGACAAAATTGAAACCAAAAAAAAAAAGATAAACAGGCTTACCTACAAGTCAAGTCTTTAATTTTTTAAATTTATCTAGGATTATTTGATTCACCAATAAAAAGTTGATATTTTTTAAGTTAGTTTAAAATTTGAGTCTTTTAAATAAAAAAAAATACGCTAAAAGAGCTTGATCAATTTAGGGATCCTACTCAGCTTAATATCAAATTTACTCGAAGTTTAATGTGGTTACCAAATATCGGATGCTCTTAAAAAAAATTTGACATAATATTTACGTGTTTGTTTATAATATTTCAATTCATCTCATATCACGTTATTTACCGTAATGATTTAATTCACCACTTATTAAAAGTAATATAGAATTTTATAAATTTTACATATTAATAATTTATTTTATATAATTTTGACATATTCGTATATTTGCTTCACGCTCGTTTTATTTCTCATGACATCATATATTTTAATTATTTTTATTTATTATGAGATATATCACTTCACATAATATTTTTTATAATCTATATTATTAATAAAATTCTTGACTGAGTTGATCTCACTAGTTAATCGGATATTGATGACTAATATATCCTATTATTAAATGACATTATTATTTTGATGATCTTTTCATAATTTTTATAGTTTCAAAATAAAAGAATTAAAATTAACATATCTACAAATTGAACCTGTGTTCAATTACGCGTAAATACTTATTTTTCTCTAATTTAAAAGTTGAGAAAAATTATGAGTAAAAATAAAAATTGTATTAAAAATATATTTTAATAATTCAAATTTAAATTCAAATTCAAATTTATTTACTTAAAATTAAATTAGTATACCTATTATACGTTACTGCAACTGTTGGTATAATAAATTTCAAGTTGAATTTTGATACGTTACACGAAGGTCTATGTGCCAACTCGAATTTAGAGATTTGGTGATTAAAGAAATTTGAGCGTGTTGACTATTGGTCAAAACTCCATAGATCCAATCCAAACAAGTTCTAAATAAGTTTTCTTCTTTTACTACTAAACTAACAAGTTTTTGTCAAAATTTTGTTATTAGTACCTCTACTGAGTTTAATTCTTATACTTTATTTTAATTAATTTTAGTTTTTGTACTTTTTGAAATTTAAAATTTCAAACTCAATTCAGATGATAATTGTTAAATTCGTTACATTTAATTTAGTTGTTTCTAAAATCTTATATGATAAATATATTATCACGCGTGTAATGTTATGTCAACTTTCTATTTTCACTAATACTCAAAAAAAAAATCATTGTAGCTAATGATTCTAATGGCTATCGTTCAAGCCAAAACTAGAATTTTAAAAGTATACAAGCTAAAAACGATTAAATTAGAGAATGTAATCTAGTTGAAGCTGTCAAACCCCGTCAATAGGTTAGTGTTGTCCTCGACCTATAACATATTTTTAACAGAATAATCAATTTGCTCTTTAATTTAATGTACATAGACTAATTTGTATATTTTTTAGTTGAGAGAACAAAATATAAATTAATACTTAATACAAGAATTTCCATAGTATTTTTACCTTAAAAATTCAATATAAATTTACCTATTTTCATGACATTATTTACCATGAAAAAATTATTTAACGAAATTAAAATTTTACTTAGAATTGAATAATCTTATTAATAATAAAAGTATTTACAATTGAAAGTAGATATAGTGAATACCCATACTTATTTTTCATTTGTAAAGCTTTTTAAAATTGTAATTTTATATATTAGAAGGGATTCATTTATATCAATGTAAAATTTACATATTCGAGATTTTTTGTATAAAGTATCTTAGTGATATATGTAAAATATCTATGACATATAAATTATAAATTAAGGATGAGAGGTTATCTGATATTGAACTCTAGAATTGATCTCAATCAAAATTTTTAAGAATAAGTCAAACTGATTAGATTACTGATTCTTGATTTAATCAATCCAATCGGTTTGTCCGATTTAATCAAATAAATTATTAAAAAATCATAAACATTAAAATAAAAATAACAAAAATCAGTTCAACTAAATTTGAGTGGTTTACAACACAACCTATTTAACCTTTATCTCCGAACTAATACCCAATTTGTTACTAATCCGGTCAGCTAGTTTAGTTTGATTTGAAATTAATACAAGTTATTTACGTGATTAGTCTACATAAATCCGAATTTAATATGATAGAAATTTGGTAAATAAAATAATATGGAAGAACTTTAAAATTGCTTTATTTTAGACCTGAGTCACTCATGAGTCATGACCCTAGTCAACATGTTTTGAGAATTGTTTGTTAGTTTTTAATTTGTGGTGAATCTCAACATAAAGTTTCTTAAGAAAGCAAACAATCTTTTATAGAGTTTTAGGGGAAACCATTGTAAATCAATCTCGAGAACGAAAGCTGAATCTGCCCAACAAATCTTGAAATTTGCATTTGGGAATTAGGATTTTTTCCTCCTTATAAGCACAAAATGTAAGTAAAGGTCAAATATTGCCTACTAAAGTTAAGATTTGATAGAGAATTCTATAGTGGGGATGAGCCGACCCTGTAATTAAAAATATTAATAAACCATAAATCGTAATTAAAATTTTTAATTTAAATAACATGTGATTTTATATAAGTTTATTTTGATATAGTTTAAACAACTAGTTGGTTAGTATTCATACACATAGGACATACCCACATCATGTGCAACAAAGAGTTGCGTAAATATAGCTTTTCATTTGCTTCCTTAGAGGCTCAAACTATTGACGAGATTTCATATAATTATTATCTATTAACTATTATTATGTTTAAGTATTTGGGTTGATGTCATCTTTGATCATGTTACTAAAATTTACTCATTTTTAATAAATAATAGATGTTATTTTGAGTATAATTTTATCTTTTCATATAATTTTTTTAAGAAATACAGATATCTATAATGGACTCTAACTGAAACTATTTCAATCAAAATTATTTTTTTATTATAAATACTTTATTGTAATTGCTTCTTCTTAGAAATATTATATTTATATGATTACCGTAATGAAAATATTGAAAAATTTAAGATACACAGGTGAAAAATTGAAGTCTAGTCTAAGCCTAACAATTTCACCTTTCCAATTTGCATGATTAGTTTTAAGAAGATCAAAATAAAAAACCAACAAAAATAAAAATAAAGATAAATCAGCTGAATGCTGCTGATGTCACCCATTTTGTGGGTCCAAATCCTGAGATTGGTAGGTCCCTTTTGTCTGCATCTTTTCCACTTACTTCCTAGCCCCGTCATCTGCTCTATGAGTATTATTTTATCTCTTAAAAAAAAAAAAAGGCAAAAGTTCACTAACCACACTCTAATTTTCTCTCGAGGTTTAATTACATAATTATATAATTTATATTTTTAAAAATGGTTATTATAAAAAATACTAGTATAATAAAAATAAATTCTAAATAAATAATATAAATTAAAATCAAATCATCATATATATTATGTTAAAATTAAAAAAGTAGTTGATAATATGTTACTAATAAAAATAAACATCATATGTAATTTTGTCTAATTGTTTTAATTCATATTTGTTGTGTTTTTTATTTTAATATTTAACATATGTTCCTTACCATCAACTGTTGGTCATTGATCTTCTTCCTCCATCTACTATTCGAAATATAGATTATTTCAATTTTACTTATGATCGAAGTTATAAAATATGCGACATGCTAATACATATATATATTTTTTATGCTGTACTAAAGTGACATTGTCAATATAGGAAACATTTTTTAGAACAACAAATGTTTTTTTAATTACATTTTGAAGCTTTGAATGTCTTGAATTACAGAGTTTGCAAGCTATCTACGGTGTTTATGTCTGACACCATTCCCCACAATATGATGCAATAAAACCTTTTGTATTTATATAATTAGAATCGACCTTATAATATTAGGGTTTACAATTCAAATAGTTTGTAACTCTATATAAAAACTTATATAAACTTAATTTGGAGAAACATTTGTGTTAGGTTATATCCTTTTTTATAATACTTAAGTAAAAAATAATATAATTTTTTTATAAATAATATAATTTTTGTAGTAATTTTACAAATTTACTTTTTATAACCAAGTTATGATAAAAAAAATTATAACACTTTTTTTATAAACAAGTTTATTATTTTTTATAATATATAGTATAGACAGATAAATAAGTCATGTCCATACTTATTGATCATAAAATTTTATAATAAATATATTATAACACTTTTATAAGATGTAACTTATTTTTTTATAATAAATAATTTGCCCATAACTTTGGTATTTTTTAAGATTTAAATAATATAATTTTTTGTTATAACTTTATAAAATACACAAATTATTTTTATAATATGATTTTTTAGAATTTATAATATAAGTTTTTTTTTTTGCTATTATCATCTAAAAAACTCACGCATGTTTATGGTTATAATATAATTTTTATAACTTGTATAAAATTAACTTTTAAAATTGGATTTGGTGTCATTATCTGTGTAATTACTTCAATTTTCACTCTTCCTCTAATAATTGAAAAGTGTAATTGGATATATGTTCATAGTTATAATATAATTTTTATAACTTGTATAAAAATAATTTAAAATTAGATTTGGGTGTTATTACTTGCATAATTACTCAAATTCTCACCCTTCTTTTAAGATTAGAAAATTGAGGTGCTCCAATTATATCCAATTCAGTGGAACCACCAATTACAACAATTACCCAAACATATGTCATCATTGTGTAATTATAAACAATTACGCTAAAATTCAATTATTAGGTGACTTTCCAAACACAACCTAAATTATTGGTGAGTGAGTTTACATTTTGATTATTTTATTTCAAAAAATTAAAAAATGGTCAATGAACTATTAAAAAATTTTAATTTAAGTCATTGGGTTGTTAATATCACTGTTGCATGGTCTTCTTTGTTCGTGCTGCATGCATCAATCGAAAGCTCTCATTCTCTTTTACAGTTAAGTTTTTCTTTTAGTGAAACAACTTTGAACGTCACAAATCTGCGAACGAAAATCTAAACAACTTTATTTTGTAATATCTGACATTGACAATCAGATCGACTTAGATCTAAGGCATGTTATTGTACTCGTCGATGGGTACTGATCCGTCGTATCAATCATCGAATCGTCACTTAGAGCTTGCTCGTCAGATCTTTTTTTTAAAACTTAACAAGCTAGTAACTTAAATAAAAACTTTCAGATAGTTCAGTGACTTAAATGAAAATTTTCGAATGATTCAATGACCATTTTGCAACATTTTGAAGTTGAGTGACAAAAAAATAAACTTACTAATAGTTTAGTGACATTGGATGTAGTTTAGCCCTAGAAAAAGAATTTTTTTGTTATTAATGAATATTTCGATTATGTTTTCTTTTAAGAATTAGAAAACATTATTTAAAAGTAATTTCAGATCTAAAACTCCAAAAGCAAAATCTTTCTTTTCTTTTTTGTCGTTGTTTCAAATTAGTCATCGAGGTAATCATCTACGTTCTTCCAAATTGAAATTTCTTCGGTGTTTTTGGGATTTTTTTGTTATTGATTATTATATAAATTTGATCTTCATATCATAGTTCAAATTAACTAAGTCATTGCCCAAAGAATTTTGTGCTGTTTCTTTAATTTTTTTCATCAACCAATCAGAAAGCCTAGGATTTTTTTTTGTTTGAATTTTATGATTTTTTTTATAATCATGTGAGATTTTGAATCTGGGTTTTTCATGAGTTCGACAAAATTGAGTATTTTTATGTATATATTTTTTTATTTTTTATCTGAATTTTTATTGGATTCAGAACGAATTAAAAAGACTTAAGTATATAGGTGAATTTTATTTATTTATTTTGAAAGATATTTAAATGGAGTTCATGAGTTGAAGCTTCGGAGATTTTCGGGATAAAATGATATATGGTGAATTTGGATTGACGGTAAGATATGGTATGGTGTGTTTAGAAGAAAAAAAGTTTCCTAAGAGGGGTTATGGTGGTGTACAAGATAAAAGGAGGGAACAAAATCATGAAAGCCTTTCATTTATAAATTTTAATTAATTATATATTTTTTTATAAAATTTAAAATTTGTTTGTTTTTAAAGATTTTTTAATTTATTTAGAATTACTGCCAATTTTTTAGAAGGAATTGTAATGATTTAACGGGCTTCATAATCCTTTTAGCAGATGTTAACGGAAAAGTGACAAAATTGTAATAATTTAATAATATTAGTAATTATTATGTATCTTTTGAAAGTTGAGTGACTGAAACGTAATCTTAAACAAGCTTTAAGGACAGTTGGTGCAGTTTACCCTTAATTTATATATATAGAATCTATATAATTATATAAAGGAGATAATTATTAATTAAAATTTTTAATATATATTTGTAATAATAGTTAAATAAATATAATATTGCACATTTTTAAAAGGTTAGTATGTTGCTAGTCCCTGTACTTCTATAGAAATTGAGATTTAGTCCTTATTAAATACAACCTTCTATTTTTTTAATTTTAAAATCCTAGTTTGGACATTATTTTCATTTCTAATTTCCGTTAAAATCTATCAACTTAACACGTTTATTTCCCATAAATCATATGTCATGTCATATAAGAGTTGCCAAATTAACATGTCAAATTAGTAAATTTTGATGGAAAATACTCATGATTTTAATTATTGGATTGAGATTTTTTTAAAAAAAGTAGTAGGACTTAGTTTTTAACTTTTTAAGTACAGAGATTAAAGCTAAAATTTTGTCAACATACAGGGACTAACAGCATATTTTAACATTTTAAGAACTAAAAGAAGAAGTGACGAAACGGGACGTAAGTTTTCAGTAGATGGCTGTGCGAAGCAATTATTTTCTTTTTATATTATTTACATATTGATTTGATTGGTTCACGGAGCTTTGAAAACCAATCAAAGATTGCCACATCATTAATATCGAAATTTAATTAAAATAAAATTCCACCAACCTAAAAAGTTGAATAATAATCAATTAGATTGTTTTCATTATTTTAATTAAATATTTGTCACTTTCATTACATTACGTGTGTTTTTCATTTTAAAGTAATAATTGAATTTCGTCACTCAATTTTGGTTTTCTTCTTCTAATTAAATTTTACACTCAACATTAATTTTCGACATTTTCAAAATAAAATTCAACGAAAATATTTCAGCATTTTTCATTTTAGTAAATATTAAATTCTTTTATAAAAATATTAAAATGTAAAAAATTAACATAAAAAATATATATTATTTGAAAATTTTAAAACCTCAAAATGTTTTGAAAAATTAAAAAAATTAAGTATTGTTTGATAAATTGAAAAATTAAGTGTTGAAAAATTTTATATAAATTTAGATTATAAAATTGTTTGATATATTACTTAAATTTATTATGAAATATAATTAGATTATTTGATAAATATTTTAAATTATAAAAAAATCTATATTTTATACTTAAATTTTTAAACATTTCACCTTATTTTAAACAAAAATCAAAATTTAAACGTAATGCTTTTATAGGATAATATAATATTAAAATAAATCAAATAAAAATAATTGAAAATATTTACCATTAAGTATAAGCAACTCTTATCTACTTATTATTTTCCACACTTTTTTTTGTAGAAAAATTCTATCGTATTATTTTTATTTTTGGTTATTAAACATGCATAAAAATTAAATCATTGAAAATATTAATTTTCAATTGACTTAAAATTTTTTTAATGGTGTATGAAATAAGACCGTAGCTAAGGGAAAAATTCTAAACCATTGGGAACTTTGAGATTTTAAGTTTAAGTTTAATCCAAAACAAATTATTTGTGGCTTATATCTAGACTTATTTTTATATAAATTTGTATATATTCCAATTATTAGCATGACTTTTAGAATCGGATCGGACCAATTAGTTGAACAAAAATTGATAACTCAATTGATTTGACTGATACTATAAAATAGGAGGATTGAATAGGTATAAATCAATTGGACCGATAAAAAAATTGAAATAAATAAATAAGTTAAAAAAACTGTTTAAACCAAATTTAAGTTAATTTAATATTTAATACTATTATTACAACTTACAAAATAAATGTTGATGTTTTATTATTTATCTTTATATATATTTTTAAAAATTTAAAATTTTGTAATAATTGAATCGAAATAGATAGTCCCATCCAAAAGAAATCATGTGCGGTTTATGTGTCCGAGGGCGTAGTTAGGGGGACTAGCAGAGGCTCTGGCCCCTTAAAATGATTTTTCTTTTCATTTAGGTTCTTTAAAATTTTTAAAACTTTAAATTAATAAAGATAAAATTACACTTTTGCCCCTTAAAATTTTAAAAATTGATTTAATCTTTTAAAAATTATAAATATATAGACTATTAAAATAATAAAATTAAATTTTTACTACTGTAAAATTTATAATTTAATTTCCACCCTCCCTAAAATTTTTTTTTGGTTTCGCCTATGTGTGCTTGCATATCCAAATTCAAGTACGATAATGAGCAATTATGATGTATATAGTAACAAATATATTTAAAAATTAATAAAATAAATTATGATATTTTAGTTGCGAGAGGGAGTTATACCAATCCATGGTTTAATAAACATATATATTTTAAAAGAGTTAATTGCTACATATATTTCTAAATTATGATTGTTATTTTAAATTGGTCTTTAAATTTTAAAATATTCTAATTACATCACTAAATTATCAATATTATATCAATCATGTTCTTTCGTTATTAAAGCTATTAATTTAACTATTGAATAATATGTCAAATTTTATATAGCTAAATTTAAAATAAAAGTTCTAAAGAAATAAAATGTTATCGCATAGGACTTTTGAAAGTAAAAACTAAAAATAAATTAAAATTGAAAAAAAAAGTGAACGATACAATTTCTGTAAAAGTCGAAAACTTTGAAACAAAAGTTTTTAAAACATATATTTTTACAATATTCATTTAAATTTTACATTTTAAATTATGTCACATAAGATCTGATGTGTGATTTAATAATTAAATTATCAATTTTAGTAACGAAAAGACTTGATTGATATAACCTCAATAGTTTAGGGATATAATTAGAAAATTTTGAAGTTTGGGAACTAATTTAAAAGGAGAGTCCTAGTTTAAGGGTGTTTGGTGAAATAAATTCTTTTAAAATTTAATTAATTGAAACATTTAAAAAGGAATTATGATATATATTAGTTGAGACGGGAAACTAGTACGAATCCATGGTTAACTGATAAATTAGGAGTCTATTATAATGTCTGGAATATTGACTAACCAATCAAATCAAAATTCTCACTGAATCCTTTTTCTATTTTGTAAAGGAAAATCTGCCATTTTTATTGCAGTGCCTACCTTGGAAGACCAAAGCTGTCACTACCAAATCCTATAAAATCCCAATTTTTCTTGAGCAGATTTTCCTTCTTTCCTTAAAAAAAGTTTGACAGAGTTGTCTGGTTTTTAGTGCTTTGCCAGAAAAACCCTTCACACTCCAAGAAAAAAATAACTCCTTTTTCTTGCTTCTCATGTCCAAAGTTCCCACCTTTTCTTTTTGCTAATCCCATATTCTGCTTCAATGCTCTGGTAAATCCCAAATCTTTTTTTTTTTCTAGAAAATACTTTTGGTAGCTAATTGCTGCTAAATTTGGACGAGAAGTTGAAGCAAAGGGGTTGTTTCGCTTTGTTTGTTTTGTTCTTCTACATACATAAAATAAGTTCTAAAACTGTAACATTTTTCTTGTTCTTTTTTTCTTGAAAGCTTTAATGGGTCTCACCAATGGTTTTTAATCAATATTTTTTTGGGGTTATTTGTTTGTTGGCATTGGGTGGGTATTAAAGCTTAAGAAAAAAATCCAATCCCAAAAGATCAATGTTTTCTTTTTTGGTGCCTGCTTTTTACAGTTAAGTAGATGGATATTTTTAAATATTTAGAATAATGTATTGATGGTGTTGTATGATGAAAATTCATTTCATTTATGAGATTGGCTGGGAAAACTCAGATTTGTAATAAAAGTTTTTTTTTTTTTGCTCTTTGCCTTCAAAGTTTGCTTGGTGATTTTTGTATATCGTTTGATGGAGAAAGGTATCTGTAGGGGTTCTAATTTAAAGGCTTTTGATACTGAAGTTTGTACATTTTGGTCCTAGATATTATACTCTCATAACCAATTCTGCTTTTGAATGAAAAAGAAAGTTCGGAATTTAAAAAAAAAAAAGAAGAAGTTATATGCCAAAGTTGCAATGTTACAGTGCTATGTTTAATCTTTGCTTATTTTCTGTATATTAATTGGTTTATATGATCTTGTTTTTGGATCTAGTTTTTATATTGCACAAGTTCTATTTGTTTGATTCCGAAATTGAGTCTGTTTTCTATTTGTGGCCTTCAGTGAGTTGCAGTGAAATGATGGGGTTTTATTTGATGAAGAGGTGGCTTTGGGATTGACTGAAGTGCTATGTATGTTTCCCTTTTTTTGATTTTGTTTGAGCTGTAAATTTCAGTTGTTCCGTGATCGGTTTCTATTGAGCTGATTTTTGTTGTAGATGGTTGGTTTTTGTGAGTTCATGTGATGGTAGAGAAATTTGATAGTGTAGTGCTTAGAAATGAATGTATGGTTTTTGAATTGTTTCATTTCTCTTCTGAATGCAATGTCCATCCGGGGGTCATGAGTAGTTGAATACTTACTTGGCTTGTCGCTTTATATTTGTTGTTTCTTGCATTCTTATGAGCTCGGAAGTGGGAATATTTTTGTTGATGACGGTCCATAGGTCTGTGTAACCACGGTTGAAGTTAAAAAATTCTGCTTTAATGCTTAGAAGAACTTAAATGTTTTGATGTATGCTATGGTGGCCTGTGCTTCTTTGGGGTTGTGATAGCAGTATTTTTTGTTTTGCAGAATACAAACTATGGCAATTACTAAAATGTCGAGGAATTTTGCTTCGAGGAGACATTTCGGAGAAGGGTCTTGGAGGATTTTACTGGTTTTGGCTCTACTGATAACTATAGCGCAGGGGCTAAATTCCGAGGGCCAATTGCTGCTAGAGCTTAAGAAGAGCCTTCATGATGAATACAACCATCTTTGGAACTGGAAGTCCACTGATGAGACACCGTGCGGGTGGATAGGTGTCAATTGTTCTTTGGATTATGAGCTGGTGGTCTCATCTGTTGATTTGAGTTCAATGAATCTTTCGGGAACCCTGAGTCCTAGTATCGGTGGACTGACCCACTTGACATTCCTTGATCTGTCCTATAATAAGTTCAGCGGAGATATACCAAAGGAGATCGGAAACTGTTCACTTCTGGTCGTTCTTTATTTGAATAATAATCATTTCAGTGGTCCGATTCCTGTTGAGTTGGGTAAGCTCTCTTATTTGCAAAGTTTGAACATATGCAATAACAAAATCTCTGGCTCCCTTCCCAAAGAGCTGGGGAATTTGTCATCACTTGTTGAGTTTGTGGCGTACACCAATAACTTGACTGGGCCATTGCCCCGTTCTATCGGGAATCTCCGGAAGTTGAGGACATTTCGAGCTGGGCAGAACACATTTTCTGGTAACATTCCAGCTGAAATCAGTGGATGTCAAAGCTTAGAAATGCTTGGTCTTGCCCAGAATCACATTGGAGGAGAACTGCCTAAGGAAGTCGGAATGCTTCAAAACTTGACTGATTTGATTTTATGGGAGAATCAGTTATCTGGGTTTATTCCAAAGGAGCTTGGGAACTGTACCAGCCTTGAGACACTTGCATTGTATGCAAATCAGCTTGTGGGGCCGATACCCGTGGAGATTGTGAACCTTAAGTTTCTGAACAAGTTGTATCTCTACAGGAATCAATTAAATGGAAGCATTCCAAGGGAGATAGGGAATCTATCTCTTGCCACGGAAATTGATTTGTCGGAGAATCATTTGACAGGTGAGATCCCAACTGAGTTCAGCAAGATAAAGGGTCTACAATTATTGTACCTATTCGAGAACTGGCTCACAGGTGTCATACCAAATGAGCTTAGTAGCTTGAAGAACTTGACGAAGCTTGACCTTTCAATCAATCATCTTACAGGCCCCATTCCTTATGGTTTCCAATATTTTACTAAAATGATTCAGTTACAGCTATTCGAGAATTTTCTGAGTGGGACCATTCCGCAGCAGCTTGGACTTTATAGCCCACTTTGGGTGGTTGATTTTTCTAACAACCATTTGACTGGCAAAATACCTCCGTATCTTTGTTGGCACAGTAACCTTATTTTGTTAAACCTTGGAGGTAATATGCTGTCTGGGAACATCTCAACTGGGATCAAAAACTGTGAGACCTTAGTGCAACTCCGTCTGGTACGAAACATGCTAACAGGCAGCTTTCCTTCACAGTTATGCAAACTGGTGAATCTTTCTGCTATTGAATTGGACCAGAACAACTTTACCGGACCAATTCCTTCAGAGGTTGGAAATTGCCGAAAGCTTCAAAGGCTGCATATTGCCGGGAACCACTTTAGTCTTGAGCTACCTAAGGAAGTAGGTAATCTGTCTCAACTAGTGATTCTTAATGTCTCGTCTAATTTGCTTTCTGGGCGGATTCCACACGAGATAATTGATTGCAAGAAGCTTCAACGACTTGATCTCAGCCATAACAGCTTTGTAGATACTTTACCAAATGAGCTTGGAACCCTTACTCAGCTTGAGATTCTGAGACTTTCAGAAAATAAGTTCTCGGGGTATATACCCGAAGCTATGGGGAATCTCTCACGTTTGACCGAGCTTCAGATGGGTGGCAATTTATTTTCTGGTGAGATACCCCGTCAGTTAGGTTCTCTTTCAAGCTTGCAGATTGCAATGAACCTAAGCAATAACCGCCTCACTGGAAATATACCACTAGAGCTCGGGTTTCTTAATATGTTGGAATATCTCCTGCTCAATAATAATAACTTGAGTGGTGAAATTCCCAGCACGTTTGAGAGCCTATCGAGTTTAATGGTGTGCAACTTGTCATACAATAACTTGACCGGACCTTTACCTGCCATCCCATTGTTTCAGAACATGCCCGCAAGTAGCTTTATTGAAAATAAAGGGCTTTGTGGTACACCTCTTCGAAGTTGCACGGTAGATTCATCTTCTCCTTCTATGCTACCTGCGAAGAAGGATACACGAGGAAGAATCATAACCACAGTTTCATGTGCTGTAGGCGGGGTATCTTTAATTCTCATTGTAATTCTCATATATCAAATGAGACGTCCTCGTAAAAGTGTTCCATCCTCAAATGAAAAGGAGACACCTTCACCGGCTCAGGATATTTATTTTCATCCGAAGGAAGGGTTCACATTTCAAGATCTAATTGAGGCTACAAATAATTTTCATGAGAGCTTTATTGTTGGGAGGGGAGCTTGTGGAACGGTTTATAAAGCAGGTATACATTCCGGACAAACTGTTGCTGTTAAAAGGCTAGAGTCAAATGCAGAGGGAAACAATATCGAGAACAGTTTTCGTGCTGAGATTTTAACGCTGGGAAGGATTAGGCATCGGAATATTGTGAAGCTTTATGGTTTTTGCTATCACCGAGGTCTCAACGTGCTTCTTTATGAGTACTTGGAAAATGGTAGTTTGGGTGAAGTGCTTCACGGGGCCTCTTGTAGCTTAGATTGGTCAACGCGGTTCATGATTGCCCTAGGAGCTGCAGAAGGTCTTGCTTATTTGCACCATGACTGCAAACCAAGGATCATTCACCGTGACATCAAGTCCAATAATATCTTGCTTGATGAAAATTTTGAAGCCCATGTTGGTGATTTCGGTTTAGCAAAAGTGATTGACATGCCCCAATCTAAGTCGATGTCGGCGATCGCTGGATCATATGGCTATATTGCCCCCGGTAAGTTGTCCTTGGCTTTCTAGTTCCAATGATACTATTTATCAAGAACATACGAGAAGAATTGAAAGAATTGAAATGTTTCTCTTTCCCATAGCATTTCATTATTTGCCTGTTTTATGCGGTTATGGAGTAGGGTGAGGCATGCGATGTTCTCATTTTCATTTCTTTCTTGTGCTCTTTGGACATTGATATTGGTATTTTATCTGTTTAGATTGTTGACATCATATCCGTTCTTTATGACAGAATATGCATACACTATGAAGGTGACGGAAAAATGTGACATCTATAGCTACGGAGTTGTTTTACTGGAGTTGTTAACTGGGAAGACTCCTGTACAGGCATTGGACCAAGGAGGTGATCTTGTCACACGAGTGAGACATTATGTTCGCAACCACTCGTTGACTACCGGGATACTCGATGATCGCTTAAATCTCGACGATAGAAGAATTGTTGATCACATGATTACCGTCTTGAAAATTGCTTTAATATGCACCAGCCTGTCTCCTTTCGATCGGCCATCTATGCGTGAAGTTGTGACAATGCTGATAGAATCTAAAAGGCAAGATCAAGAAGACAACTTTGGGAAGTCTCCCACTTGCAGTCCTCCCAAACGCAGTGCCTCGTGAAAGTACGTCACTAGCTACTCCCTGTTTTCATTAACCAAGATGATTCTTTTGCCATTGATTTTTCTGTTCTATTTTTGCCGAAAGATAAAATAGGACATATACATTTTTCGATAAAGAAAATGTGATACTGAAAGCTTCTGTTGATAGCTAATGGAAGTAACCGGTGACACTGTAGGAGTCTATAGGAAATACGATATCGAACACCGGTGTACATACATGAATTAGATTCTTTTGAAATATCGCAGCTGTGCTTAGGTCACTCATCCGGAGCATCGTTTATTCGATCCGTTGTTGAAATTAAACTGTTATTTTAGTTGATTCCAAATGTTTTTACTTAGTTCTTACCCAAATGCACTTTCATTCTGCTGATACTTCATGTATTATATGTTCATATGGTTTTTACTGATTCTGCATGGGTGGTTGTGTTGTTTTTTTCCATGCTCAATAAAAACAGAAACAATTTTTTTGAAAATTATTTGTGAAACAGAGAGAACCTTACCAGCAAAAAGTTGTGTAGATTTTGTTTTCCTAGTTCTTTATAACTTGAGAATGTATACATACTAGTTTATTTAAATGCCTAATTGAGTCGATTCGACATTATTTTGGTAGGAGAAAGGATTAAATTTTAAAAACGATAACTTTTGAGGGATTTTCGACTTCGAAGCGTCTTTGTCCTAGAGCCAATGGACCTCGCAACACTAAAAGCCCATGTACTTGAAAGAGACAACGGGTTAAATAAAGAAGGTGTGAGCATCTCATTCGATACCTAAAAAGGCAATTATGGTGAATAATAACCTACCAAACCGATTAAGATTAATTACAATAAATTAAATCCTAGATTGATTATAGTAAATTAAATCGGTTGATTCTTTTTATACACAAATTAACTGGTTATTGATTTATAAAATACATAACCAAACCAACACTTTAACTCATATTGTTTTTAGTTCTTTTAAAAAGTGTACTTTTATATTTTTAATATTTAACCTAAATCTCTAAATACCAAACCCTAACCATTACAGAACCCAACCCAATCCATATTTAGAATTAACCCAAACAAATTAAATCAAACTCAGATAATAACACATCAGCTAAAATCCTTGCTTGTAATAAAAAAGGAAAGAACAGAATGCTATTGCTTCAGAATTCAATATTTCTTTTTTAAGTTGACAAACAAACATGACCCTTAGCATAAACTTGTTGAATTTTTTTCAAATTTAATTGACATTATTTATTTATTTCGGAATTTATCAGAAGCTATAACACAACAATTCATCCTGAATTGTATTACGGTAAACATACATACACATGTATATACTGAAGAACAAGGAGCAGAAAAGAAACAAGGCAGATATTCAGTCAGTTTCCCAGTCAGATTTTCTAACCCAGGTAGAATTATCCCAACTGAGAAAGATCCCATTCTCCTTAACCAACCAGAAAACCGCCTTCCGATTCCCGTCTCTGCGTGGCTGAAATGCATGCCACGACGCTATTCGCCTCCCCGTCATCCCCATGCAGTAATACACCGCTTTTTCCCGAACACCGCATCGGTATTCCGTCCCTTCGCCGAACTGCTGCATCCCGTAATCTGTATACCTCGATTTGCATCGAATCTGCATTGGTCCCGACCCCTTCGCCATCGAATTCATTACATGGATCGTTGATAATTGCTTGTATTGGCTTCCATCAACTGATGATGATATGATGAAGAAGAAAACTGAAACCAGAAACACAAGTACATGACCGTTCCCACCACCCATGTTGTTTTGTTTGTTTTTCAATGACTTGGAATTTTATCTCTTCTCTCCCTTTAATAAGTGAAAGAAAATACATGCACTATGATGGTGAAAAGAAAATACATGCACAATGTGGTCAATGACTTAGCAAAGCTGAAAACTTTATAATTATTAAATCCATATACCTTTTAATTAACTCCTTTAAGGAATCTTTCACATTTGCAATCAGACCCTTCCTTTATTTCAATTTAATTTAATCACATTATATAATAATTAATTAAATTAAATTACCATATTATATACCTCACCATTACTCACATTATATAATAATTTATTTTAATTTGATTTAAGAATCAAATATAAATATAACATACATAATAGAATTTTGGAATAATTTTAGCAACAATTAGTTATAAATCCGTTCTAAGACATTTGTCACCTATTATATACTGACATATCAGCATGATTTAATTTTGTAATCAAATTATTAATGGAACATTATAAAAATTAAATAGATTCATAAAAATTATTAAGGACATTTCAATTAATATATACAACCAACCCATACGTCGTGATAAAAAACTAGTATATATATAAAAGAATGAATGTAAATATTTTGAATTTCAAAATATTTATTTTTTAATTATATTTGAAATAGGTCCCATTTTTAAATTAAATTTTAAATATGATTAAGTGGATCTCATTTTTAATATATATCTTTTATTAATTATATTTAAAGTGAGTCCCATTTTTTATATATATACACGCAAACCATAAAAGAAGGAAGGGAAATATATATGGAATCATTAAGTTCTAGGTTAGTTTTTTTAATTACCAAGTATATTTAATGTAGATTCCATTTTTTGAATTAATTTTGATAATAAATTATATTAATTAAGTAATATAATAAAATATATATTACTTTTTTTTATTATCCATATCTATTTTACGATTCATGTTCGAAGTTTGTAATTAAATGTCGTCTTCAAAATTCAAACCTGCATCTCCTCTTAAGAGTGCAATATATACCTTAGCATTATCATTTTTTAAAACAAGTAAGTATATTATTTTACCTCATTTTAACTAAGAAAAAAAATAATTGTGTAATTTTTGGAAAACCGAAATTTGCTTCACCTCTATTTCATTTTTAATATTTTACAATATCAAAATAATAAAATATATATTTTTATATTATTACCTATTTAGTTTTATAATTAAATTTAAATAAAAATATTTCAAAAATTATTTAATTGAATATATTTACTATCCCTTCTAATTTTTTTTTACATTTTCTTTAATTAAATCAATAAAAACCATTATTTAATATACATTCACTTTAAATTCTTTTTCATATTTTTTTAATTAAATTAAATCAATCAATCGAATTTATGAAATAAAGATAACATCACTTTTATTTATTTAAATTATAAAATTTTTATTTATTTATTTCATGTTGTAATAACTCTTTTGAAATTTTTTATATAAACATGAATTATAATTTGTTTTCTAAATAATTTTAATATTATATATCTAAACTAATAAAAAAAGCAAATTATGTTATTTTATTCTTTTTATAAAATTTTAAGCAAAAGACTTGAATTTAAAAAATTTGTTAATATATTTGGGAGATAAAAATGTTTGGTTAACTTGAAAGGTAAAGAAATTCTTCAGACCATCGCCTACAATTGCTGTAGATTACCAGTAAGCTTGAATTACAATTTTTGACCAATTTTATTTAATACCTTAATTTATTATGTATTATTTATTACTCATTTTCAAGACCACGTGTAGTTTATAGAGGAAAATAAGATTTGGGCACGTTACAAGTCAATCTTCTAACTTCTATTAATTATATAAATTTATTGTGTTTTTATTTAAAAATTTCTTTTTTCTTTTATATTTCTTTTATATTGATACCAATAAATTAAAAGTTCTAAAATAATTCTTATAAAACTCATCCAAACTTACTCATGTGCGAGCCGAATGAACATGTATAAAATCTAGGTATTTTTTCTACTTCATTAACATCTCCATCTTTCATTATCAAATTTTTTCACCGACTTAACGAGAATGTGTCGAAGTATAAGTTCCGACATCCTCCATCAGCTCACAAGTCCAACCTTCCATTATTCAATCCAACACTTAATAAAAATTAAATGTAGTACAGGATTAGCTAATTAATTATAAAAAGCAGAAAAGCTCTATGTGAGCATCATTTTATAAGCTCCATGTTATAATTAGACAGAATAATTATTAGCATCCTTTATAATTTATGTATGCATTTTTTTTTAGTACAAATATATATTGCTATAAAAGAAATGAAAGTGTATATATATGTACGGGCCCATTAATTTATTGTATGCATCTCCCAGCAGAGCCCATATGATGAGCATGATGATAATCATGTCTGCAAGATGTCCCTCAAAGTCATCAGTCATGCAATTTTATATCCTTCTCTTGTCTGTTGATTAGCTTTATCCTCCAAATTGAATGGTTAAGATTTGGTATCTGATTCCTACTTCATTACTTGGTCCCACTTATGCATAGTTTTCTCAAATTTTAAAGAGCTGTGGTTAGAACTTTTTGTCAAGTATCTAATTGTTATGGATTCAAATATTATCATTTCTTATCCCGTATTGCAATATCATGTTAGTTGTATACATGGACTTTGTTCGATTACAAGTTCTTAATTTGAATTACAAAAAACATGTTTAATTTGATTTTTCGAAAATCTAGGTTTGTTTAATTCAATTTTAGTGGGCTTCAAGGCCCATGGTATAATTTATTGATAGGACCAAATCGAATTCTTGGGTTAGTGTGTGATTTGGGCCCATTTTATAGAATTTAAAACTTGTTGGGTTTTTATTTTAAATTTTTGTATTGGGCCTTTTATTTTGCAATATCTGATAAAGCCCATTTTATGGCTTTAAAACGCATTCAACCTTTTATATTGAATTCTTTGTTATATGATATCCCAATTTATATTATTTAAGATGTTATGGGCTTTTAATGTAAAGCCCATTTTGGTTAATTCAAAGTATAATGGGGCCTTTGGTTTTTTATATATAGGCTGCCAGCCCATTCAATTTTTATTCCATTTTAGTACTCTCGTTTGATTGGTTGGTGTACTAATACGTCGAATAAGAATAAAGGGTAAACTACATTATTAGCCACTTTAAATAGGGCGTGTTTCTATTTTGGTCACCCCAATGTATTTTTTTCTATTAATTTAGTCATTTAAAAAAGGAAATTAATCAAATTTGTGGAGTTAAATAGTAATGGAAGACTAACAATGCATTTGTACGAAAAAATTTTGGGTTGACCAAAATAGGATCAACTTTTATTAGAGTGACTAAAGTAGAAATGCATCATTACTCTTCTATTACCATTTAACGGTGAAGTGACAAATTTGATCAATTTCTATTTCGGGACCAAATTAACAAGAAAAAAATTTGGGTGACCAGAATAGGAACAACTTTTATTAGAGTGATTGATGGGTAGTTTATCCTAATTTTAGAGTGACTAAAGTAGAAATACATAGTTAGTCTTTTATTACCATTTAATGGTGAATTGATCAATTTGATCAATTTTTATTTTGGGACCAAATTAACAAGAAAAAGAAATTAAGTAACCAAAATAGGAACGATTTATATTTAGAGTGACTAATGAAAATTTTACCCAGAACAAAAATAACTATTTTGACTTTAAAAATCAATTTAAAAAAACAAGCTTCACTTTAAGAAGAAGAAGAAGAAGAAGAAGAAGAAGAAGCTGACCCTAAAATTTCCCAAGTTTCTAGCGTAAGTCTTCGAAATTCTGAAGGGCTTTTGACTTTTTTCCAAATTCACCCAATTATGGCTGAAACCTTTACAAGTTTTAAAAATTGAAGGCCTAAGTGCAGAATTAGCATGTAAACCATACTACTTTTCTCATTTATGCACTTATTTTTTTTTACAAAATTGATATCTAAATTATTAATTTAATTTAAATTGATCCAAAGAATACGATAATTAGGAAAAAAACTTATTAATTTAATTTAATATAACCCAAAGAATATAATAATTAGGAAAAAATTATACACAGCATTTTATTTTTAATTGTATACACCACTATTAATGATAAGGTGACACACGACCTGTGTATTTTCTTTTCATAAAATAGATGAATTTGATGGTTAAAATTTTTAAATACTTGAAACTTGAAAGTAGAAAAAATGTTATATTTGAGGGCTAATTTTTCAGTTAAGCCAAAATCGAAATATATTACACATAGACTAACTTGAACTGCCGTGGAAAAAAAGGGGGTAAATGGCGGCGGCGGCGGCGTCGAGGGCAGTGTTGGTCTCACGGCCGGTAACGTTCGTAACTGGAAATGCCAAGAAGCTGGAAGAAGTGAAATCCATCTTGGGTCAATCCATCCCCTTCCAATCCCTCAAGCTTGACCGTAATCTATTCTTCTACCACTCCATTTTCATTTCTTTTCTTTGATTTTATTCATAACTTTTTGCATTTTACTTGTTTAGTGCCTGAACTGCAAGGAGAACCGGAAGAAATATCCAAAGAAAAGGCTCGTTTGGCTGCTGTCCAGGTTTATATATTCTCATAAATCTTTGTATTTTGTAAAATGCCCTACTTTTTTAATGTTAAAGAAGTGAACTTTTTTATTTTTGGGTATGTGAAGGTGAATGGACCAGTCTTGGTTGAAGATAGATGTCTTTGTTTCAATGCACTAAAGGGTCTTCCAGGTATTCATCATCTTCTATGTTTTTTTTCTTTTCTTTTCATTGTTTTGGTTTTCCTTAATGATTTTATTTTTGTTAAACTACTTGCAGGGCCATACATGTAAGCTCTCTTTTCATTCTAGTAGTTAAAATTCAAAAGGTATAAGCTTTCTTCTTATTTCCTAGAGAGAATTGATTGAAATGGATGGTATTGAACGTGTTTCTGGTATTTTGGTATTTGGAGAACTGAACCTATTAAGTTTATGATTATTCTGTGAGTATGAAATCTTGTTAGGCTTACTTGATAAAGTAAATGGTTATCCATTTTGAATAGATTCTTTGCATATTCAGCCATTAATTGACTTCATTTAGTTATTGTTTTTGAGGGTCTTAAGATCACTTATTAATATAATCCCTTATCGATACAGGGCATGACTACTAGTCTCAATTGTAATAATCTTATTATTTTGTCTTCATTTTCTTAAAATTATAGGTTTAAGCTTAACCTTTGTTTTGTCATGATGCAACCAAAATTGCTTTACATGATTTTGAAAATGATATAGTTACATTATATTCTCTCTTTTTCTATGTTATATTGAGGTTCTTGTTTTATGTTTTCTAATTGTCATTATCTAATGTGTTCTGCAGCAAGTGGTTTTTGCAGAAGATTGGCCATGAAGGTTCTCTTCTGACAATACCCTCTTTCATTTCCTCTTTTTTAGAAATATCAATGACAAATTTAAGATGCTTCATATACTCTCCTCTGATCTGTTTACTTCACTTTCTTACTTTTTCTAGGTTTGAATAACTTGTTGATGGCGTACGAGGATAAGTCAGCTTATGCTTTATGTGCGTTTTCTTTTGCCCTTGGCCCTGATGTTGAACCTGTTACCTTTCTGGGGAAAACCCCGGTACGTATGCAAGATTATTTTCTGCTTTCTTCCCTTAACTCCTATCTTTCTAGTTCCATTTTGATGATGAAATGTCTAAATATGACCGCAACGAAGCACAAAGAAACTGGTTTGGACTGTACTAATTTACATTGTTAGGTCAATAAGACCAAAATGGTAAATTGATCAGAACGTGCTGGTCCATGTATAGTATTTTTTTTCTTAGTAATTTAAACATCTTTTGGACAATGAATGGAAGCAAAAACATGGACTAGGGAAAATGGTGGTGGGAGAGTGGTATTTCTGGTACTTCAGTCAGGGTATGGGTTGGCAGAGTTACATGGAATTTTTCCATTTCTAATTTATAAGAAATGTGTTGTTCTTGAAGATCGACATAGTGCTGCATTTATGTTAATGATTTCAGGGTCCATGAAATGCTGAATGATATATAAAGGATATTCTGCACTATCAACTAATTTATTTCATTCATATATAAGTGAGAATAAAATGGACATCCACAGTTTCCGTAAAATAGATTTTAAACTTGGACCACAATCTCCTCCTCCCCTGAGAGAATTTACCAGATAGTTGATCAGATGTTTCAAGCTAAGTCATTCAAACTCGGGTGTTAGTGTCAAAGTCAAACACCACTATGTGCTTGACACACAGGTGTAGAGTTATATCTAATATCTATGTCCAGATATGCTTTAGACATGGGTTTCAGACCTTGGTATCTTGAGAAAATATCAATATTAAGAGCAACATAGGCTTCGAGTAATTGAATTGTTTGTTACTCCTCTTTCCACTAAGTTTTATATACTGAGCTTCTTACATGATGCATGGTTTTGCTGCTTGACTAATCATATGCAACAAATTCAGGATGTTATGCAAACATGAAAATGTCAAATGACTTGTGTACAAAAAGAGCATTGAAACCCCAAGAAGAAAATAAATTTAAACGATAATTTGGTTATATGAATATATAACTCTCAAATCTGTGCAGAGTTTGAATTAAGTGAATTCTTGAATCAAGAGCATCTATTTTGGCTGCTCCTGAATTAAATAATGGTCAGCCACTTATGCCAATGACTTGTTTAATTGATTAGTATGTGCCATGTTTCCCCCAAGATTGAGATGATAATGCTGTCAACTGTACTGTGTTTTCAAAGTTGATCATTTCCTAGCTGAGAAATTTGTATTTTAAGAAACAGAAAGAGTAGAGATATAAAGGATCTAACAATGACCAAGACAGAAAGTTTTGTATATTGTTCACAAGCTTAAAGTCTTGTTTTTATTGAGGATATTGGTCAATACTATTATTAGTACGGCCAAGTTTTCCTGGAAGTAGTTGTGCGGATTTGCCCTTAATAATTAAGAAGCAAATGGGCTTGGAGACTTGCAAAACAAACTTGATGGTCACACTAGGGGTATCAAGTTGTTCTTGGCAGTTTATTTAAATTATGTCTGAGATTTGTGGTCACAGACGATTTTAACTGATGTTTATTTTTTGTTTACTTTTTGCTTGCACTTCCTTTATCTAGTTGTTGAGTGCATTTGTGATTGTTATGCCAATTATTGCAGTTATTGATAATATGACCGGAAAAAGCAAAGTTCCTGAGATATTTTGTTTTACTTTTTGGATGATTTATTAGGGTAAAATAGTTCCGGCCAGGGGACCCAATGACTTTGGATGGGATCCTATCTTTCAGCCTGACGGCTATGACCAAACGTAAGTCTGTTGTTTAATTTTTCTGTGTTGATTAATTATGATTTAATAATAATGTATTGTTTTCTGTAGTTATGCGGAGATGCCGAAGGAAGAGAAGAACAAGATTTCTCACCGGTCAAGGGCTCTTGATATGGTGAAATCCCACTTTGCCGAAGCAGGATACAATTTCAGCACCTCCAACTAAAGAGTGAGCCATATCTGTCTTTGTTGTTACCATTGTATGGTAGATTCTTAGACTGTTACAACCCTTCTCCACCATGTTCACTTCTGATTTCTATAAAGGGTATATCAGGAACAGTGGAAACAGTGAAAGCAAGTTTCTCGCATGGAAAACATTGAAGATTACATTTTATATAAATCTATATTCCTAGTGCTTAGTTTGGGAAAAAAATTCTCTGGTATTAAAAATCATTGAGAACCGCAATCTTAACACCGTGAATTATAATTGAACGCCAGTTTCAGTTTTTTTTTAACAATTGAGTACTTCTCTACAAGTTGAAATGGATGGTCCTATATTGTCTACAAGTTGAAATGGATGTTCCTATATTGTCTTGAACTGTAATATTTTATGGTTTAAACATCAATTACTGGATTTGTCTGCATTCACCTTAAATGATTTGGCTCATAAATATATTTTAGAACTTGATTTAAAAAAAAACCGAAAGGGATGAGTCTAGATTTACCTAGGATGTTTAGTTTTTTTGTCTGCTTGAAGATGAAATCATGATTTGGTTTTTGATGCCAATCAAAACTTGTCATTGCTGGTGGAGATACTGTGTTTATAGAATAGATTCATTTTGAATTTGGAAAAAGTTGGGATTCTGGATGAGAATGAGATCATATTTTGCATGCATAGTTAATTTCCATTACCTGTTTTTCCAGTTGACGGAAAGTAACTATGTGATGGTGGATTGACTGCAACTAGAAACAAAGATATTTGATGTTTTGATGGGTACCTAAATTCTAAAATAAAGAATGATCTTAATGAGGGTGGAAGGCATTGGTGAAGTGACAGAAGTAACATGAGCAAGTTGGGGGAATAGAAAGAGAATGGTGTTGTATGGTCCCATCCATCTTAATTTGCAAAACAATTTATCTCATCCCACATGGTTCAAGCAGACCACTGCATTTGGTGTCTCCTTCATCTTCCACGTGACTCTCCTTATTCACATTGAATCTCATTCTCAATTGTCGGACTTGGGCTTTTTTTTGCCACCACTACTCTTCCAATCACTTCTTTTCAGTTTCTATCAATGTTCTTTATGCGTCTTCTTTTTTCTTTTCTATGTTCCTCCTTGTATTTGTATTTCTTTAAATGCACCTTTACTCACATGGTTTTTGTTTTCTTTACAAATATGGATAAACTAAACTAGTGGGAGGCAGGAACAAGATGTTAACGAGAAGGGTGGTTGAAGCCTTATTGAAATTATTTATTACCTGTTTAATGCAATCGGTTGCACCATGGCTTTGTATCATTTGGTAAAAAGGTTAAGAGAATTAAAGTCATGATATTAACTAATTACTGGCTTTTAGGTCATGTGGGGGATGCTTGTCTGTCGGTGCCCACATGAAATAAAAATCACTAATGCATTTGCTTTGGGGAGAGCATGTTGATATCCAAGACAATTACTGAACCAAAAAGTGAAAGAAAAAGTGAAAGGGTAATGTAAAAGAAACATCAATGCTATTTGACTATAATGCATCATCATATTTCATCATCTGTAACAAAGTCTTTCAATAACTTGGAAGTTTGACATTCAGACACTTTTGCTTGTAATATAGACACAATTTTTTTAAAAGGAAAAAAAATCACAAAATCATTCGAACCTATAAAGACCCAAAGGACCAAAGAGCATGTGGAAACCAAATGATGGTTTTAGAGAGGGAAACTGAACAATGACCCAGTAAAATACTTCATAAGGGGGGGAAAAAGGGGACAACGCTTCCGCACCTGCTCCTAGCACACATATACTTCCTTTTGGTTTGGGTTACTTGAGTTCAAGCTGAAGCAGGCCGAGGTTGAGAAAATAAAACAAATTGACAAACAGGATGAGTGAGTTGGCAGGACAAGACAAATATAATGACAATGTGTAAATTTGTACACTTCGTCAAAATATGTGATGAAGCAGGTTGAGGTAGATGGGGTGGAAAACAAACAGGGGATATATAGTATAAATGGATATTTGATTGGGGTAGGTAGTGCTTTAAATTTTTTTTTTTAAGAATCATGGAAAAAGGGGGAAAATCAAACAGATTGTAAAAAGGCTGATTTTCAGCCAATTTAATTGATTGGGGGAAAGATGGATAATACTAGCATTGCTTGCCTCTGCGGCAAGGAAGAGCACCAGCATTGGAAGTCATGGCTCCAACCATGGAAGAGGACTTGGCTCCCAAGCTTGAGGCCCTGGCATAGCTGGCTGAGGCTCCAGCTCCAGATGGTGTGAAGTAGGCACCGTTCAGTAACAAGTCTCCTTCTGACCTCCAATTCCAGCTCTTCCACTGCCCTTCAGCTGTATCCACTCTCTTGGTAACCTGTTCAAGTTCAATCAATATCATTAAATGATCAAGGATTGTGAATCTCAATCAATTGAAAATGAACGAATGAGAGACCGAGATAAATCATACCTCCTTTGCAAATGGGTTGGTTGGAGCTGCATATCTGTTACCCTGGCTGTTGATGGTGGGGTTTGCACTTCCACCAATAGCATACATTTCCCAGTGAGTGTAGTCATTGTTCACCACATGGAAATATCCATGCCTACACCTGCATTAATCATAATCCAATCCAATTCTCAGATTACATTTCATTTTTTGATTTCCACTGATAACAAAAGGCCTTTATTGTGAAAGGTTTAATTAATTGATGCACTACCTTGGCATTCTCTGGATTAGTCCCTCTCCGAAATGGTTGTAGGCAATGGTCACTTGCATTTGCTTGTCCCTTGTGTAGGAGTCACTGTGCCCTAGCAACATCACCTACATTTAATCACAGATCCGGAACAGTTAGCTTTACCATTAATAAGAATGCTTTGCATAGAACTCTAGCTACAAAGAGAAATATGCAGCAAATTTTACCTCATTGTGGTGGGTCATGTGGTTGTTGGAGATGGTAATGGCAGTTGAGCCCATGACAGCATCAACAAGACCATCAGCACAATTAGAGAGAGAATTGTGATCAACCCAAATGTGGCTTGAACCGAAGATGGAGATTGCATCGCCATCAGCCATTGTCCTCCACCCAAAGTGAGACGGTGAGCTTCTCACCATAGCATTGCCAGTAGGCTTACAGTCATGAATATGAAGACCATGAATGATCACATTGGTAACATACTGGATGGTGATACATGCCCCATTAGCAATATGGACATTCACCCCACGACCATCAATGGTCTTAAAACTGTTCATAATCAGCTCCTGCTTCAACCGAATAACCATGTCCCTATTGAACACAATCCAAAGAGGCTCGTCCTGGATCACAGCATGACGCAAGGTACCAGGTTTGGGGTTAACAGGGTCATCATCATTAGGGTCAGTGACAACATAGAAACGTCCATCACGCCCACCAATTGCATTCCTTCCAAAACCAATGCCACAATCAGCAAGTCTCTTCCGGTTCTTCTGCCAGTTTGGGTCACAACGCCAGCAATCATCAATGGGGTTACCTGTTCCGCATGTGAAGAACCCCAACTTTCTTCTTTCAGTCACATTGCGAATGTTCCTGCCATCATATCAAATGTGCATGCATGCATGCATTTAGGCATTATTATCAAATGTTACTATTAACGGTAACATGCAATAAAATCACAACTTATCATAATCTAGGAATTCGCAGCTGTAAAAAATTATTGTCGGTGGGGATAAATTGAACCCCACTTTCCATATCAGCTCCTACAGTCCCGAGGGCCATAAATCAGATCCCAATATAGAAAAGGTAGTGCACAAAGAGACAAAGGGTGTAATATAAATTTTGTCACTCATCGAGGACAATAAAGTCATTCCAAATTAACGGGTATGGATATGTTTTAGCTATTGTCCTTTTACAACGAACAGGTAAAAGCTGTTATTTCCAAAAGAAAAGAAATTGCACTTAAAAGAGGCAAAAAAAAAAAAAAACTACAAAGAATCTATAAATTTAAGAAGTTAGACACACAAGAAAATCCTTTACCCAAATTTTGTTTTTCTCCAAAATTATAACATAAGTCAAAGAAAACAAGAAAATGGCTTCCACTGTTTCCATTCTTAAGATTATTACAAGCATTTAGACTTTTACATTTATAAGATAATGGTTAAAAAGAATTAGGAAGACAAACAAAAGATAGTAAATTGAAAATGGGTAAAATAAAAGTAGGTTGTTAATCATGATTTATGGGAGAAGTATGAATGATGGAATTTGCTTGAATAGACAAACAAACGTGCATCTACACTAAAGTGATGTAACGCAACTTTAACTATAATAAAATAAGTGATTAAAACTACCCAAAAAATAAAAGTTGTAAATTTGGACAATTTAATTGAATAAGCATGTGAAAATATTGGACCCTCAAAGTACGTGTAAACAAATTGAAGAATTGGATTGGTTACGGAATGAGAGCGAGAAAAAGACAGTAATAACATGAAAGGGGTAAAACAAAAGCATGAAAAAAAAATGTCATGATCAAAGTAAAAATGTAACAGATTTTGATTGATGATATGAAAATCCTCGTATCACTCACTAATAAAAAATTACTAATACTTATTATATTTTTATTTTAATATCTAATAAGTTAAAAAATGGGCTCCCTTGACAGAAAACAAACGAGGGTAAATGCTACAAATCTACAACTGCTACCACAATAAATTTGTGTCTTGTGAACTATTTACTCTCCTACCTACCAAGAATATAAAAAAATAAAAAACCCAAATCACCTTCCCTAAAATTTACTTTTAATCGAAAGAAATATTACTTTCTTATTTACTTCAAATTTTATATAAATAAAAGTAATGTAAAAAAAAAAGAATAAAAAAGAGAGACTCACATGTCAATGATGGATTCCACCTCGGCTGCTACAGCCTCTGGGTCAGGAACGGCATGCTCGTTAAGTGGCTCGACCTCCTCTGACCTGAAAATCAGCCATATAAAACTCATTAATGGAAACCCAGTAAATAAATAAAAATAATGTAATGGTTATTAATGTTTCCATTGATGAAAAGACACGTGTCGGTTCCTAAATGCGAGTACAACAGTAGATATAAAAACAACAGCAAGTACACACTGCTCAAAGGGAGCTGTCCGCCAAAACTCCCAAAACCGTTAAAAGATGGGTGGGAAAGGAAACCGCGAGGGAACCGTCGGCGAGGATTATTGAAATGACCAAAATGCACTTTGGCATTTCGTTTTTTTTTTTCCTTGTAAGAGGAGGGTAATTCTGGTTATCTGACCAAAGAAAGGAAGAATGTACCGTGGAATAAACGGTTAAGATCCAAGGATCTGGATCTAAGCAGCAGGGATCTTAATTTTATTGTTAGAATGGATAAAAGAATAACCGCTCCTATTATCCAACGGTCCAAACGGGAAACGTAAATTAAAAGGACAAAACTAACGGCTAAGATCATCAGTTTTTTTTTAACAGAAAAGCAAAGGCTAGTGTTTTGAGCTCTGCAGTGCATTTTACCTAGCTGCCATTGTGGAGTTCTTTGAGCTCTGCACCTTCTCTGTTTCCACATTGCTGTAAAAGTGACAAAGGAAAAATAAAAAAAACAGTTAAATAGAGAAAATGCATAACAAATGAAGAAAAAAGAGGTTTTATATATTTTCTGCAGTGAAGAGACATTTTCAGTTTACATTAAAAAAGGATAGTGAGATCTCATTTTTATACATGTTAAGGTGTGTAAATGTGAATAATGGAGACGTTAAAAACAAAAATCCAGTTCCATTTTAGAGATTGAGATTGATTTTCCAAGTGTAGATTTCAAGATCTAGCCAATGGAAAATTTCACTTAATTTGAATTATTACTCTAATATTTCATTAAAACAGGGAAAAAGGGGGGAAACAAGATTTTTGTTTTGGGACTCTGTTTTTACCAAAATGAAAAAAAAGGAAGCTTCAGAATTGAAGTTGAAAAGAGAAAAAGAGAGTGAATGTCTTTAGAGAGAAACCTGGAAACGTTGCCGGTCCGTACAGTAGCCATTGCGGCAACAAGAAGCAAAAACAGAAGAGCTAAAGAAGCGAAAGCCCAGTTGTTTGAAACCGCCATTGTAACTTTCTCAGCTTCTTCGGTACTCAAAAACTTTCTCTCTACCCAAACAGGCAACTCAAAACAAGAAAAGAAAATAAACAGGAAAAAGCTGAGAAAAGAAAAAGTAGTAGAAGAAGAAGCACGGAGAGTCTCTGGGTACAAGTTCCAAGGAAACGGTTTTTTATAGAGCCACGAGCAAAACGAAAAAAAGAAGAAACGACGTCGTCATTTACCTGTAATTACAAAACGAGAGCGTTTTCACTTTTCAGGCTAGGTTTTGCTTTAACCAATGAACCTAGTTACCTAACCGTCACTAACTGTCTCTCGTTCCCTTCCGAGATCCCTTTCTTTAAGTCACGTGCCATTTAACCGCGGTTAAACAAAAGTTCAATTTCACTATTTAACCGTGGTGAAAATGCCACATCAGATTATATTACAGTGGCCGTACGGAGGGAAAGGAAGGAGCAGAATATCACGGTTTCCTGCTGATTTTCCGGTTTTGAATATTAGTTTATTTTTCATAAAATAATAAATAAAAACGAAATTTATTATATTTTTAATAGTGAAAAATTTTAATTGGGATATTGGTGGAATTGAATTACGGGTTGCGCCAATCACGGCCTTTGAAAACAGAGGAAAATGGAGTCCATTACAAGATTGAAAGTAAAACGCGGTACGAAATTAGGAAATTAATTCCTTTTCGGATTCTCAAATTCACATGGCTGTTGTTAGATACAATAATGAGCTCCTGGTTTGTTATAGTATCCCAGAAATTAATGACCTTGTTTGGTTAGCGTTGAAATATTATCCCAGAAAAAATATATTAATGTAACTGAAAATTAGTATATTTAAAAAATTGGATTCATCAGTTTAATGTTAATGAGGCCATTAATTGAAAATTCTAAATATATCCAAATAAAAGGAAAAATGAGCGAATTTTTCATAGAGGTAACAATAGAAGTGTAATTGAACCAAGCTTGTATGGATAAACTCTAGCTCAATCAACTATTTATTTTTAAGGTCAAGCTTGATTAATCTTATTTATCAATTTTCATGCTCAAGTTTGGCTTGATAATTAAACTCAAGTTTAATAATATATTTAAGGGTAATAATATAATTTAATAATATAAAAAAAATTAAAATATATATTAAAATGGAAAATTTGATAAGGGTTTCAAACCATTTGACTCGGGTGTACTAAGCTCAAATTCAGCTCATTAATTATTGAATTGAGTTAAAATTTTTCTAGTTGAACTTGAGTAATTTAGGAGTACAAATGTGTCATTTACACCTTAAAAAAGGTTTTAGATTCTTAATTTGATAATATGTTTCTAATTATAGTTATTCGAGTATATAGTATTATGATTATATTTCAATTACAATTCTGCTCGTAAAAACATTCACATTTAGGGATAACAATAAAAGTGGAGTGAGGTTGGGTATTGCAAATATTTCGTGTCGAGCCCTCACCCCTTCTGTTTTCATGGACATGGGTACATTCATGGCATGTATGTGTGAGTACTAATATTTTAATTGTACAGCCATTTATCCTTATTGGTAAAAAAAGTAATTAAATTCTTCTTCAGTCATAGAATTGAGGCCAAACAAATTATGGATCGGAATAGGAATGTCTAGCTATAATTATATTAATATGTGATTACATTTTAAGTTGCCATGCAAAATGGGGAAATAAAAAGCTTTATCGATGATGCCAAGAACTTGCATTCCAGGAAAGGAAATTACTCACAGCAGCGAAACTGCTAAAAGAATATTATTTATATAAAACACATAAAATTTAATTAACATTAAATTTGATGCCATGAATCGAAATAAATAATAAAAATCAAAACATGAAATAAATAACATGATTTTAAATAAACCTTTTTTGATAAACTATTTTAACTCAATCTTTGGGGTTCTTTTTTCTACATATCTCTCTTATTTCTAATTATTTCACTTTATTATATATATAAATAATTGGTCAAAATTTGCTATTAATCCCTTAAGTGGTGGGTTTAGTCATATTTTAATTTGGATGAATTTTAGTCTTCGAATTTTTTCAAAATTTAAAATTTCAATCTTGACTTGCACGGTTGTCGTTAAACCTGTTTGGTTAAATTCTGTTATTAATATCGTATTATACGTAAAGTTTTAGATTTAGTCTATATTCTTCAATTTGGTCATTCTCAGCCCCAGTACTTTCTTTTTTTTAAAAAAAAAATTCAGTCTTGATGCAAATGACAACCGTTACAACCATTATTCAACTTTTTTGGAGTAGTGTGTGATAGTCTGTTAGCCGCATAAAATCTTGAAAATGACAGAACTAGATGAATTTAACGGTTGGAACTTAAATTTCAAAAATTCGAAAAGTGCATGAATTAAATCTACAACTTACGCATAATAATATAAGAGCTAATAAAAAAGTTTAACTTGAATAATTTATTATTTATTAAATTCATTGACATAATAATGTATATGAAAAAAAAAAAGCATTTCACTATTTTTCTTATTTCTAATTATTTTACTATTTATTTTGAAGGTAATTAGAGGAAAATTAGTTTATTTCAGCAATATTCTAATGGGAGTGTGATTTCTTTACGTGAATTTCTGCTACAACTGAAATATCTGAAATTCCACCATATATGTATATGCGCAATAATTCGCAAATATTAATTACGAATTAATTATTATTTTTCAAGTAGCAAATCTAGGTTTCGTTTTGGTCAGACTTAAACAATAGTCAAGTGGATTGGACCAACTGATTTTGATTATATGTTATTTAATCGGTGTTTAGGGATAGAGATTAATATAATTAATTATAAACAATCAAAATAAAACGACTTAATAAGTACAAATTTCATTAAATTAAACAATTTTAATGTATGTTATGCAAATGAGTACATTATATTAAGGATCCGAAACCAAAATTAATTAAATGAAAACCAAAGCTTGCAAACATTCCGTGAACATTATTATATTTTCTAAATAAAAAAAAATCATGCCATATTTTCAATTACAACAATAACCACCAAAATAACAATAATAAAGTTCTATATTTTAATAAAAATCAACTAATTTATTTTTAATAGTGTTTAACTTTAGTGGCGGAGTTAGATTTTTTTTTTGAAGGGACCGAAACTAAATTGTATATTTTTATGATAGTAAAATACAATTTCACCATTTTAATAGTCTATATTTTTATAATTTTTAAATGATTAAATTTAATTTTTATCATTTTTAGGGGGCTAAAGTGTAATTTTACCATTATTAATTTAAAATTTTGTAAACGATAAAGAGTCTAAATGGAAAATTTTTAATTTTAGGGGGACCCAAGGCCCCTGCCAGCCTCTCTAGCTTCAACATTGTGCATATTATTCCATAGACCATCTGATAGTCGTATTGATACTCAAGATCAATCATTGACAGGTAACTTTTTTTTATCTACATACTAATGGGATGAGTACGGGGTTGGCCTCTGTTGGTGGTGTGGTGCGAGACTAGTCCGCAGAGTAGATTGTTGGATTTAACCATGATTTAGGTGATTGCTCAATTTTTGAGGCTGAGTTATGGGGCATATGGAACGGTTTACTTTTGTTACAAAAAGGGTGCCTGATAAGGCTTTGATTCAAACAGATTGCTTAGAGGTGATTAAAGCTATTCAAGAAAGTTATTTCGTGTCCTCAAATTCGACTTTGCTTCTGTGAATCCAGCAGATGCTACAAATCAGAAATCATTGGGTGATGAGGCATGTTATAGCCAAAATGTCTTTTATTAGGAAAGAGGGTATGCAGATGGTCGAATATGTGCTTAGGGAGTTAATTGACACTTTTAGGTAAGACGAGGCTTTAGGTGTTTCTGTTCACTTTAATTTGATATAATATTATCATGTTATTATCAAAAAAAAAATCTTTGGCAATAAAAAATAAGTTATAATTTATAATCGTATAATACATTCAACAATCCAAAATTTGAGTCAAATAGGTAATCCAATCTCGTGAATGTTCCAAAATCCAGCCAAATTAGTCATTCTGGTCAAAATGAAAAAAAATATTTTCGTAAGATTGAATTCTGGGTATGTGTTATTTGTAGCAAAATCTTATTTCAAAATTCATAGTATTAATAATTCTGCTACCAAATTTATAATAAATGGGAAAAAAAAGTCATAAAGAAATAGCAACTTATATGGACTTATCCAACACAATCAATTTATTAAATTATCAGTGAGAATCATTTCAATTTTGAGAAAATGAATAAAGAAAATTTGCATAATAATTTATTTAGCCCTCCAATTTTATAAAAAAATTATTTTAGTCATTCATTTAAATTTTAGTGTCTTTTAATCCTTAAACTTATCCTATTTCTCAAATCATCCCAAAATGGATAAAAAAAGTTAGTGTTTGTTCATTTTACTGACGTGACATACATGTGGATTGCCACATGGATGCCGCATCAACAATTATTTTTCTTAAATTTAAGAATTCAAAAAATTATTAGAATTATTAAAAATGTATAAAAATTAAAAGAATTACAAATTAATTAATTGTTAATATGGCATATATGTGGACTGCCACGTTTCTATCTATTTTAGGTGATTTCATAAATAATACAATTTTAGGACTAAAAGAGTTAAAATAAATAAATAAAGAATTAAAATAAATTTTTTATGAAAATCGAGGACCAAATAAATCATTACAAAATTCTTTAGGGCTTAATCCAGTTAAGTCATACAATTACTACAATTACTTTTTAAAGGTCGCATTTAATAAATTTTATATTCGAATTTTAGCATTGTATTTTTTTAAACAATAGACTCTAAGATTGTTTCATATTTTATATAATTTTAAACTAATTTGATATTAAAAATTTGTCACAATAATACAATTCTAAATATTAAATACTGTATAGTATATGGTTGCATTATTTTACATACAGATAAACATAACAAATACAGGAATATATTATAATTATATATTGTGTGGAAAAATATTAAATTTACCCTTATATTATTAAAATAAATTTTATACTTGTAAAGGTATTTTTATATTTTTACATTTTTAATTAAAATTAATATAAATTTATATATATTGAGATATGAGCTCATGCCACCAACATTTATAAAATCTTTTCATTACCACTCTAATCAAAGTTTTATTTTAATATTTTTATATATTTCAATGTTGTTATACATATTGTTTCGCCCACATTAGTTCTATATATTATATGTTATTTTTAAACCATATGTTCTAAATACGTGATTTACACATCATACATTTGTAATAAAATTTCTAAAATTTTAATTTAATTTTTGTTGGAGTCATTTCAAGTTAATAATTCAAGTCATCTCGAGTTTGAGTGATGTTCAAATTCAAGATAATAACTTTTTTTCATCGAATGTAAGTAGACAAAACATATATATAACAATTATGTATGTAGAACTCGAACTTAATTATTTTTTATATCATTTCAAATTTAAATCATTCTCGAATTCAAAATATTAGATTTTTGATAAATCAAACTAGTTAATCTTTGAATTTAAATCCATGCTTTTTTTTCTCTTATTTTGTGGGGTGTGCCTCGCATTTATCAAAAAAATTTGCAGGAACAATCAACGAACAACCGAAAAAGGACAAAAAATAGGCTTGGCGTTGTGACTAGCAGGTAGGGCTCGTCGGGACGACACGATGTAAACCCCAGGCAAATGCGGCATCGATGTCATGACGAGGAGAGCCGGCATGCCATGATGTGTTCTCTTATTTACCAGCAGCATTTTAGATTTCAAGCAGTACATTTTGGTTTATTTCTCCATATTGTACCCTCGTTTGTTTATTTATTTAGTGAAAAATTAATACATCATTTACCCGTGATTTTTTTCTCTTTGAAAGTTTTTCACGTAAAATATTTGTACATTTGATCTTTTCCACTTTTATTATCTTGTTGTTTGCACGAATCTATCCCAATTAATTTTGAAGTTTCAACAAATGGGTCAAAACATTTCTTTTACCTTTACGTCTTTAAATCTTAAACCAAAGAAGATAAAAGTGCTATAGTAAAGGTAAGTATTTAAGGTTGGCGGGAAGCGGGTTTAAATTAGATGGGTTTAAAATATATTAATATATATTGGAACAAATTAAATAAATTTAAATTTCCCCAAAAAATATTTGTGTATCGAATCTACGAGCTTCTCTAATTTTATATTTAACAACGAAGTAAAAATAGGAATTTAAATATTAATAATAAAAATATTATTATCTTAAAATTTCGAGCCACGGCTATAATGTAATTTAGGGCACGATTATGTTTGAATGCAACAACAGAAGTGGCTCCCATGATGACAACTTCCCCACGCTTTGTGGACACACCCCTCACCCTTATTCTATTCATCATTTTACCTTTTATTTTTTGCACAAAAAGGTTAAAACACTTCATCAATCATCATGATTAAATTGATATAATTCGGACCATTGATTGTGTGGACCAATACAACCAATCTCTCATGCGTTAGTTATTTTTGGTTTGACTTTTTTGAGTTTGGAAGTTAAAATTATTATTATTATTATTATTGGTTATAGTTTTTTTAAAGAAAAAAGAACTCTTATTGGTTAGAGGTAGCAATGAAATCCATGATTTTATAAAATGAGAAATTATCTTTTAATTTTATAAATGGGGATATAAATTTTTAAAAATTACGCTATAAAAAATAAATTTTTTATATACTTACGATTAAGGGTGTTCAAACAATTGATTTGGTTATTAACCGAATCGAATTACTATTAATCGAATTATCCGAAAGGTAAAAATCTTTAACCGTTAACCAAATCAAATTTTTTTTCAAATACATTAACCGAAATTTATATGTTTTTGTATTTTAGGTAAAATAAATATAAAACATATATTAATATCCATATTTTAAAATAGTTCATAAAAAATAGATTATATATAATATATATTATTTATTCCGGTTAATTACTCGATTTCAAAAATCGGTAACCGAAAATTTTAAAAATCATTAATTGACCTCTAATTAAACTAAATTCGGCCACTCATTGATTAACCAAATCAGATCAGTTTAGTCGGTTAATTTGATTTTAACAGAATTATGAACACCCCTACTTGTGATGTTAGCATTGAAACTTTTTATCTATATAATTAAAATTAATTAATTTTAAGAGATTGAGTTGGAGGTTAGTAATTTTATTTTATTTTTCAAAATGAGAATGATATTATTCTATTGTACCCTCTCAGTACAAATGTTCAAGTAATTGTTTGATTGAATTTGGTGCATCAATTTTTTTGTTTGTTGAAGGAAGTACATGAGTTGAGTGAAACAACGAAGTCAATCAAAATTTAAAATAAAATAAAGTTAAAAAATACTTATTTAAATCACTACTATTATTTAAAAAAAGAACATTTATTTTCCACTGAAAAAATTAATCCAAAAACCTTCCTCATTTATCATCCCACCAATTAAAATCAGACGTGTGGCTATCTTTTGTTTCTCCATACCATCCTTTCTACAAGTGACTAGGGGAAAGTAGTAGTCTAAAGTTAGTTAACCAAATATCTACCCTACCCTGCCTTTGGGCCTAACTCCCTTACCTTTATTTTTCGTTTTTCTTTTTTAACATTAACCAAAGTGATGCAAAGCAATTTGACTGGCCTCCCTCAAACTGCTGCACCATGACAGGAATTTGACTGCCCATAAAAATAAAAAATAAAAATCAATATAATTGTGTATTTGTTCGGTGCAGTATATATTTTTTTGGGGTTTATTTATAAGTCGTTATTAAATTATGATTTAAATTTTAAAATATTTGTGTTGCATTTATTAATTCCTTTTTTAAGTTTATCTAAATTAAATAGTGTTAATATATTTATAATACGTCGATTAAATTGTAAACATGCGTGTATTTATTATATAGATGTATCGATTTTAAAGTAAATTAGCAATATATAGCGATTTTAAAATTATTGTAAGCTAATTTCAAGATTAATTTTGTTAATCTCCTAATTGTTGAGAAATGGTGTGGTTGGTGTAATTAATTATAAATGTAACTTACTTTGATGTCAAGTTTTTTTAATATATATAATAAGTTGGTAGGAGATTATAATTTGATGTCAGACTAATAATATTAGGGTGGAGTATAGTTTAAGTCTTTTCCATTCTTTATTACAAAACAATGCCAAAATAAATTGCACTTATTATTATTATTATTATTTTATATTTTAAAAAAGTTGGAAAAAGTTGTAAATATATTTTGCACCCAAAATTAAATAGGTCATGCAATTTATGCGTTTTTGTTTTCTTATATATTATAATGGTGTTTAAGCTAATATATGTTTATAGAAATTTTGATATAAGACGCCACCAACGCTTGGTTTTTAGAGCTAAATTAGATTTATTGGTTATATCGGTTGGATTAAGAATCAATTGAAGTATCAATATAAAAAAGGACATTCAATCGATTGATCTAAGAATTAGTACGAACTAATTGAACTGGGCAACAAACTCAATTGAATTGGGTTGTTAAACCAAATTTTTATTTTTTAATGATTTATCTAATTTAGTTGGACAAATCAGTTGGACCAAAGAATTGATGGCCAGATTGGTTCGACCATTGATTCGATTCTGAAAACCTTGTTTATAAGTACCATGCTTTAGTTAAAATTTTCATATCACACTAGATTATTACATGCCCACGATATGGGTGAAAAAAGAATTATATAATGATATACGTTTAAAAAATTTAGTGTAATAAATTTGTAAAATTGAGATATTAAAGAATATGATATTTTAAGCTTAAAATCACATAATTGTACTTTTATAGATTTTATATAAAAATATAAAATAACATAAATACCCTATATAATATTGTTTGCCATTTTATAAAAAAAAATTTATAATTTTTTAACTGAATTAAAATCCGATTAATGAATAACACTAATTCAATCCATTCTTTCATAACAATAACATAATATTTATTTTCCAACTATCAAATTAGAACCCAAAATAAAGTTGAAGAAGTGACGACTTTAGGAATCTTAGCCACAATTGATGGGATATTACAAGCCAATGTATCCAAAAATTAAGATTCTCACAACTGTCTAGGGAAAGAGTTTATCCTCCATCCCAATTGATTAAGGCTTTTTTGGGTTCCATTCACCTTATCATCAACAACAACTATATAAAGCATATGAATACACAAAATACAGCAAATGGATTGAACACCCAAAAACAACCATTTATGATATGTATCAATTCAAATAGGTATATGCTATATACATTATGAACATGGGAAACTGTGACTTGACCCCTAATGTTCCCAACCACATGCATTTGTTTAGTGAACATGTAACTTTTCCCTACTCCAAATTGCCTCAATATAAGTCCCAAATTTATGTGTGCTTCATTGGTTGATTGATGTGCATTACGATATTAGATAATGCCGTCCTCTAATTATCAGCAAACGAATCTATTTTGGTTGCAATTTGGATAGTGACCTAGACCAAGCATGTGTGGTTCCATGTGCTTGGTGGAACCATGGGGTACCCACTTAATACATCATCTCTCACTTTACAAGTTCCATATTATTTATAAATTTCAAGTTTAAACTCTGTCATATCCATCTGTATGTGTAAGCTAACTACAATTTTTCTTTAATATATTTTATAATTATAGGGTAAATTTTACTACAAGTCCTTGCACCATACTAGAAAGTTTATTTTATTTATTTTTTACTATTAAAAGGAACATTTTAAAGGTACCAGAAAAAAAGAAAATTAATTTCATTTTTTTGTTCTTATCATATATGTTCTTTTTGATACAATACATTAACTACTATTAAGTTAAGTTATTCCATTAATAACACATTTAATATACAGGGACTAAAATATCAACTACTCAAATCTTTTTAATAATATAAGGATTAAACTGAAGTTTATGATATAAACCCATTGAATGTTTAGGAGATGAGAATGACGTTAGACACATTAAAATCAATATCCGATATTTTAACCTCTACTCATATAATGCGATTGCAGCCCGAATAACTATTTACAAAATAAAAAAAATATTTCTTTTTTTAAATTTTAGGTTAAAATATATTATTCGTCTTTGTATTTAGACAAAATTTGAAATTTAGTCCCTGAACTTAAAAGGTTAAAAATTAAGTCATGTTATTTTTTTGATTTAAAAAATCTCAATCCAATAATTAACGTTTTTAGTATTTTCATTGCAATTTGCTAACTTGGCATGTTGATTAGACTACCTTCATATAACGTTACAGATGATTGATAAAAAATAAAAATGTTAAGTTTACAAACTTTGATAGTAATTACAAACAATAATAATAATTAAGCTAGAATTTTTTAAGTTGAAAAAATAAGATAATTAAAATTTTAACTTTAAAGTACAAAAGTTAATTATCAAATTCTAGATAAGTACTAAGGACTAGTAACATATTTTAACTTAAATACATGTAAATAATAGGACTAATAAAATATATTACAATTAACTTTGCATGTATTTAGGTTAAAATATGTTACACTGTAAGGTTGCCCTGAGTCCAATCTTAGTCAAATAAATTCTCTTGTTCATCGAATTTAATCCGAATCGACTCAATTCGTAAATAATAAATAACAATTTAGGTGTATATTATTCTGGTAGTGACTCGAATCTTTTACAATTAAAAATTAGAGTCAAATATCAACGTCGCAGTGTTTTTGTAAACAAAAACATTGGATAGTATTTTGGTGTGTATGGTTTGAAATGTACCACAAATTGATAGTACTTTGTTGAATTAATCCACGTAAAGGCATTCTATTAATAGCTACTGTGATAGTCAAATAGAATTCTCTTCATAGTCTGAAGGGAAAAAAGGGGACATAATCAACATTTGTGAAAAAAATGTGGAAGTATAACACAAAGGCAAATATGTATCGTAAATTTTTTCAATAATAATTCCGTTTATCTGTTAAGATTTTATTTGTTAATATGTTTATGTCTTAAGAGTATTTTAGAATGATTAATGATTTTTGGACCCATGTTATCTTAAGTTTTATATAGTTTTATATTATTTTTTTGTTTATTTGCCATTGTTTAATAAATCTTCACTTTTAGAAGTTTTGTTTGCTCTTGTAGTACGTTTTTTAGTCTTACTTATGCATGTGATTTTAGGGATGGTTTTTGTCGTCATCCTCTCTAGTTTGGTGAAGCTCTATTCTCTTGCCGATTTTTGCTCGCCATTTTGAATCACCCGAGGTTGATTTTCTTATCGTATTAAGTGCTTACAATCACTCTAGATATGTCATTCTTGAGTTGTGACAAAACCAATTGTCAATATACAATAATGTTCTATGAATGCTGAGGTTGAAGTTTTTGTTGTGTTGATTGAGCTTGTCCTTCACCGCTTAGGACGGATGTCTGTTATTTCCCCCGAATTGTATGGTCCCATTTATGAAATGAATTAATGAATTTCCTTTTGAAAAAAAAAGGGGGAAGAAAGTGAGAATTATATGGAAGAAAAAAGTGAAAATTAAATCAATAAGATTAAAAGACGCAAAGTAGGTGCATGCATGCATGCATGCATGCATTATTATTATTATTATTATTATGCATATTTTATTTTACATTCTTTCACATGATTAATAATGAAGTTCATCAATCTAACAAGTTCAATTAATCAGTATGAATTATAAATTTAAATTAATTAATTTATCATGAGTTATTAAATTCAAGTAATCAATTTATAAATTTATGATGTTCCAAATTCATAGTAGAATATTTAATTAGAGAACTTAATAGTTTATTGAATTAATATCTTTAATTCTACTCTTTAGAACTTATTTTCATTTAATAAAATATGATTAATAGATTTTTTAATTTGAAATTTAAACATTTTATTAAAATGATATTTTAATTAAGATCATTTTTATCTAATAAATTATAAGTAATAAACTTGCTTAAATGTAATAGCAATAATTTTACTTAAAATTTTAGGCAATATGCTATTATAGAAAACTAATTTAATAAAAAATGTACTTCATAACTATGGTTAAAATAAAACATAAAGAATCAGTTTTATTGAAAACTTTGCTGTTATAATGAATTGTTATAGCTGGTGGTTGTTATAGAGAGGGCTGACTGTACTAGAATTAACCCTTGCAAACTTCTGTAATTGGTTTGTTGGCGTTGTTCATCTATAGAACCCACTTAAGTTTGAACCTCCGAAAGAGCAAGTTGTAGACCTTTATTTAGACAATTTCCTTTGGATGTAGTGTGTGCATGTGTGGGGTGGGTATGTCTCTATGGTGTGTGTGTGTGAGGACTAACCTTCTAATTGTACATTACAAAAAAAAAAAAGGTATATCCCTACTGTAGGTGTGTGAGTATTAACACCCTAATTGTACTTTACTAAAAAATAACCTATTTTCATACGGGTTTAAAGTTTTTTTTATAAAACTTTTAATTAATAATAAAATTAATGAAAAATATTATTGAATAATAGAATCTTATTTATATTTTATATTCAAGTTTTAATAATATGGATAATTTATATTTCATTAGTTATTAAAATTAAATTTTTAAAAAATATATTATTGAATAATAGAGTTTTATTTGAATTTTGTATTCAAATTGTAATAATATTGATAATTGATATTTCGTTAATTATTAAAATTAAATTCATATTAATTATTTAAGGTCGAAGGGAAATCTTAAGTAATACAAGTGAAAATCCAAATAAATCCCTTTGAATATATTATTTAAAAAAAACCTTGACTTTTAATTATGAAAATGCTAAATCGATCTGTTAATAAATGTACTAACCTAATAATCTAATTTAAAGCAAAATTATTGAATATATATATATAATCTACATGCATATTACAATGCTTTCAAATAAATCATTTAAAAGTAAATTAAAAATTAATAAAATAAATTTACTTATTTTTTTGATGCCACCTGAATACAAATTTTAAATTGACTTATACTAACATGTGGAGTGTGGATTAGAGTTGTTCGTGTCGTGGCTTGATTCTAAAAGATTTTCAAGCCCAATCTCATTTTTCGAGCCAACCGAACCCATCCTACTTGAGGCACAAAATTATTTGTCCAAACTCGACCTATGGACAAATCTAATATGGATCAACTACTCTAATTACATCATTTAATTTTTTTTCCTAAATTGGTCACTATGATAATTTATTTAAATGTTTTCTTTTTTTTTATATTTTGGTATGTTAAGTAAATGAGATTAGAGTTAAAATGAAATTATGATGAAAAACCATCTACACTAAGCGATGAAAAAAGATTCGACAAAAAGATAATCAAAGTTTTTTTTACCATTATCATTGAAGTTTATACAAGCTCCACGAGTTATTGAAATGTATAGTTGATAAAAATTGTAAGGTGCATAATTAAATATTTTTAATTATAATAGATATATAATATATAATTGATTTATATTGCACAAGTTAATTTAAATAATATTGTATCATTATGTAAATTATTATTTCAACTTCTTTGATTTATAAAATGTTATTCATTTTGAATATTATTTGCATGAAACATGTACACAATATTCCAAAATATACATATAATTAATCTTAAATGTGTGAAAACTAAATATATTTTAAAAAACATGGACATGAGTTACATGTCAAAGTTATACTAAATGTGGGATGAATTGAGATATAACATACACTATTGACTCTTGTGCTCGGTTGGTGAAATGTTTTTCAGGTTTCCAACAGTTTCTTCTCAATCCCTGCCTAGCTCAGGCGCTTTCTATATGGGAGGTTGTTTCATGGTTGTAACCATGTCTTATGAATAATATTATTGTCGAATCGGATTTTTTAGTAGTGGTGAATGCTTTTCTTGATTCCTGTGTTGATGACTCTAGGTTTGGTACGCTGATTTACGACTGTCCAGTACTCAAATCATCTTTTTAGTCTTTGTCCTTTCACTGGACATGTTGAGGTGCTAATGAGGTGGCTCATTTTCTTGTTAGAGTCGCCTTATTATATGCAAACCACACGGAGTGAGTTGCTACTCCCCTTCCTTCATTGTTAGATTTGTTTCTTTGTAATTCTGTGAGTTCTTCCAATGAGTTTGGGGTACTAGAACTCAAGTGTATGGGGTGAACGGCTCGAGTTGTAGCAGTCCTCCTCTCATTGGTTATTTCGTGTTTGTTGTTCTTTACTATTTCCTTTCAAATAAAAATAAAATTTAAATAAGTTATCTTAGCAAAATTAATACAAACTCTCTTTGCATTTTGTTTCTTTTTCTTAATCATCTTGAAATACCTTAATTGCCGCTCTTGAAATCTTTAATGACATTGTTAATTTGGCTAAAAATTAGCCTTTTTCATTGTTGAATTAAGCTATCCCATGCATTGGGATAATTTTTATATATAGTTAGATATATTACTAGTTTGTATTCTCATGTACAAATTGGTTGTGTATATAAAATTTATTATACTTTTTATAAATTAGTTTTTATTTAAAATTTTTATTAAATTTCTTCAAAAATTAAAAATAATTAATAAATTTAAAAAGTAATGTAATTAAAAGTATTTTTTAAAATGTTTAATTAATTTGGAATCAATTATATTATTTTTATTTAATTTTAAAGGTATTTAATATTAAAATAATATAAAAACCATCATGATTTAATATATTATAATATTATTGATAATTTCTTACAGGTTATTTATTTTATATATTGTTAAATTAAATTTTTTTTAATGTCAAAATTGTTAATATTTGATTTTATATTTATCTTTGCTCTACTTTAGTCAATGATTAATGTAATTAACTCTTATTTTATTTTAAGCTTAACAATTTAATATTCATTAATTTTAATATGATAACATTAAAAGTTAATTCAATTAAGTAAAATATTAAAATAAAGAGATAATTTATTTAAAATTAATTTTATATTTAATGTATAAAAAATTATAAAAAAATTAAACAAAAGGCATGAAATACTTCAAAAAATTAAAAGGCAAAGAATAAAAGAGTAATTAACTCAATTTGTAAATAAGTGCTTCAAATGGAGAGTAATATATGTCAAAAATTATAATATCAACATGACTTTTTTTTTAAACCTTATATTATTATAGTGTATGTATATAGATAATATGATTTTAGGTTTATACAATTTCTTAATATTTCCAAGTTGTAAAATCAAATTCATCTGTTGGACTAACACAATTGTAAGTCCCAAGTATAAATCATAATAATATATTTATAATCTATTATTAATTTAATATAAAGCCCCATGGATTAATTTAAATTTGAATAAATTTGAATATACAAAGTTCAAATATGCTGCGATTTTTAGGAAAAAAATTCACACACGACATTTGCATATAATAATACTTAAATTTAAACACTCAAAACCCCAAAAAAATTAACTTTTGCCAATACTATCAAAACTTTGTTGATTGAATGAACACGAAACTTAATTTAATTAGTTCATAAAAGACAATATTTAACTTGGTTCAACTCTTCTAGTTTACTGTCACAATCCTAAAACGACAAAATATCACTACACCGAACTTGTAACTTAACTTTCACAAAAAAAAAAGCTTGCTTCTTTTTGTTTTTGTCTAGCGGTGATGTTAGCCTCTGGTTAGCTATTGCCCGCCTTTTTCTCCTGCCCATCAACCCTCTTTTTCTTTCTTCTTCTCATTCACTCAATGTATCTTCGCTCTTTTCAGTTTACAAATTTATTTTGTGGGTACCTTTGTTGTTTTCACAAGTTGTGATGGACAGATGACGGTGCCTGTCATCGTTGGAACACCACCGACCACCGACAGTTTCTTAATCTGTTTCTGTTTTGTTTTTTTATTTGTTTTTCCACTGTTTAATAAGTCTTCACTTTTAGAAGTTTTTGTCAACTCTTGTCGTACGCTTTTTAGTCTTACTTATGCATGTAGTCTTGCTTTTGCAAGTAATTTTAGGGTTAGTTTTGTCGCCGTCCTCTCTAGTTTAGTGGATGCTTAGTTCTTTTGCCGATTTATGCTCGCCGCTTGATTTTATTATTATATTAAGTGCTTGCAACCACTCTTGATATGTTGTGATAGAACCGATTGTCAACGTGCCATAATGTTCTATTGATGCTGAAGCTAAAGCTTTTGTTGTGTTGATAGAGCTTGTTCTTTAATGCGTACAACGAATGTTTGTTATTTTTTCTGCGAATTGTATGGCCTTATTCATTGAATGAATTAATGAATTTTTCTTAAAAAAAATTTTTCAAAAAAAAAATACAAACCACCTTACATGAAAATTCCTAGGAAACATCCCTTTTTTTCAAAAAAAAAAAAACTTCTATTTATTGATTACCAAGAAATCTTATTTACTAATATTTCCAACCTATTAAGAACATTAACTACATTAAATAAACTTACCTTTTAAGTACTTTTAGCGAATAAAATTACATTAAGAATTAGGATACCAATTTAATGATACCAATTAGAATTTAGCTTGTGAAGTATTCAATTATGAAGAAAGTACATCAACGATTAATTTTATAATAAGTAGCAAGTGCTAATTAAGAATTAGGTACATGGGAAGAACAACAGAATTAAGAAAAAGAATGAAGGATTGGTAAACTAATTCAATTAAACAACCCCATAGAATGGGGATGCATTGACAATTTACTTAATTTGGATAGAAATGAAGGTAGATATATAGTAGTTAAACTGATCACCTAATTGATTGAAAAGGTTTTTCTTTTTAGGCCAAAGCCCTGATAGCAATGTGATTAACGCGACTCAAACTCAAATCACACTTGAGACGATAAATACTCTACTATTAGACCAGCACACTGGGTTGCATATTATGTAAATGAAGTATTATTTGAGTTGAACCCAAATTTGAGATGAGAGTAGTAGTTTCATTTGTTGAGATATGATTTGTCATCTTTATTAAGTAAATGCTTACTTAAGTTTAGGGTTGCATGTTGATTTAATATAAATTGCCTATTATTAGTGAAAGGATTAAATCATTCACATCTTTGTACTTGGGTGTTTTTCATGTTAACTTCGTGAGGGTCATCAATATAAATTATAAAATTTTGAAAAATAATTAATTCTATGTTAAAAAAAGCTTAAATTAAATAATTAGTTTTAAAAAGAGAGACCAACAATAATTTTTTATTGATGAAAGAACACTAAAAGATTAGAATTGGATTATTAATATTTGAATGGACCAAAATGAAATTAAGAGAGAACTGAGGCCCCAAAGTATCTACCTATTCTTTATTTATATCCTCACATCTTTAAATTGAAGGATAATACAGAGATGAGTTGGGACAAAGTCAGCAAACTTTTGAGGAAGGGTTGGAATGAAATTGTATTTTTTTTTATGAGAGCTTATATCTTTCTAATTTTTAAAATGATTATATTAAAATTTTATCATTTTTGAGACAAAATACAACATATCAACACACTTAAACTCATATCATCGTGAAACAGTACCAAATATTTACATTCTTACCAAACACGTTTATATTTTTTTCTCACTTGTGTTTTTCAACGCACCAAACATGTTAAAGACTTAAAAAGTTATATATATTCAAAGTCCATAGTTGACTCACCTGTTGCTAATAATTTCATTATTGAATTTGAAAGCGATTCCTTCAATGCGGTGATTTGGGTCGCAAAAAAGCTACATCAACAATCAATCTATCTACAAATATTAAATATTCTTTTAATTACACATCACCTTTATTTTCAGGAGAATTATTTTCTATATCGATAAATGAAAATAAAAATAATAATTTACAATACCATCATGTGTAGTGTTAAACGTTTCACAAAAATTAATTTTTTTAGAGTTTATAGTTGCTTTTTCTGTATAACTCTTCATTGTTTATAAGTATATCCTTTTTCCTCTTTCTTTTTTTTTTGTTTCTAAAGGTATCCACTTGAGCAAGCTCAATAACTCTTCTGCGTTCTATATGTCCATTAAGGGGGTAAACACTAGCTATAAGTTTTAAAGCTGTTTTATACCTAGGACGAAGATCAGACTCTCGACAATTGGTTAAGATAAGAAAAACTATTACCATTTCACCTATCCCCGTAGTTCTTTTTTATTCTAGTATTAGTGTAGAATAAAATCCTTAATTAAATGTATTATTTGATATAAAAACTTTACTTTAATGTAATTATATACACAATGTATTTAATTTCCACACAACACTAACACAATTACAATATTACATTAGTTTGTATTTACTCTAGAACAAAGAAAAAACAATTATATTCCCCAAAATGTAGAATGAAACTAAAATAAATTTGTTGCTGAATTACATCAAATGAAATTATTGTATATCCCATCACACATTAAATCAAAATCCGGGTTTAACTGGCTATTTTATTCTGTGAGCAACAGTGGCAATAATATATCTATAGGGTATGAAAAGTAGTGGAATTAATTGAGGAGGCAGAAAATAAATGAAGGCAGCTGAAACATACATATATAAATCGCCAACCACAACCACCCACCACTCTTCTCTTCTTCCTTGCGCTCATCAAGGATTTCAACTCCCATATATACGACATCTATTCAATTCCCATCCTTCTCTCTCAATCATTAAAACAAAATTCAATTTAAATTTTATTGAAATTCAATAATTCCATTAGATTTTACCTTACTTAAAAAATATCAAATTTCTTATCATTTAATCATTGCCACATTTTCGATTCCATCGCCTTACAACCTTTCTAATGCTATTATTTTTATTTTATTTTATGTTTATAATCTTTGCTTGCGGAGTGATTGGTGGCGGCACAACCCTTATTTTTTAAAACTTTGTTTATTGTTTAAGCATTCAATGTTACAGTAAAAATATTCGTTATTTTAAAAATGTTGGATAAAGGGATAGCGGCATGTGGACATTGTAATTGCATGCTTAAAGTAGCTGTACGGCCAGCTTGCTGCAGCAAGGAATCTTGTTTCTCTAGAACAAATGTCATGTCATGTCATGTCATGTCATCAACTATAAAAAAAATGGGCTCTGTTTCCTTTTCTTTTTTACATTAATGGCTATGATTAAGGAGGTAACTGGAGAATCACAATCTTTTGTGTGATTTACGGTGTTAAGACATTACGCATTATGCTAATCATTTTGTCATTTAACACCAAACATCATATTAAAATACGTATTCCGAACAGTAACCCAAATCAGCGAACCTCAAGATTTAAGGTTGAAGTTGTAGTGTCAAAAAATATGTATTCCAACTAATTCATGGGCTTGTCATTCATTGATTCCCTTCTTGTTGATTATACAATTTTACTGGATTGAGTTTTAGAAAATGTTGATGATGAACAATAAGAGTGATATATGTTTGGATCCAGACGGTACAGCTTCACTAATAGGATAACCCTTTGATGAGGTTTCACCAAAAGAATAAAACTGAGTGTATATTTATTATATAATTAACAATTAAAAGTAAACGATTAATTTTGGGTATGTGATAATTATATTAAGTTTCAGTTGAGGTAAGTTTCAAACAACTTGTTTTTCCTATGTACAATATTTGAAATTAAATATTAATCTTTAAATCACCCAACTCAATGTTAAATAAAATCTAAAAGCACCTCTGAATTTCCTTTATATATAAAGACATACTACAGGAAGACAAATTTACAGGTGAACAATCAATCAGTGAAAACAACAGAAAGAAAAAGGAAGGAGCTCCCAAATCTTAGATAAGTGATTCAGCCCTATACGATTGATCATAATTACAGGATAAATATATTGTTTTGACATTTTAATTAATTTTGAGCAGTATCCAGCAATTAACAATGATTATTGCCCAATACCATTAATTCTGCTTTTTCACTTTTCTGTAATTTAAAGGTTGGCCTGTTAATTATCTTTAACTACTCTGATTTAAAATGGAAAAGTCTCAAAGTTATATATGAATTTTAATTTAATGTAGAATTGTATATATGAATGCAATTATACATGTGAAACTCTAATTGTGGTTTAAATCTATACTTGAAACTTTAATTTTAATTTAATCATACACATTTAAAGAAATAAATACATCGATTTATTTTTATATTGGATAAATATAATTGTTTATGTATAAAATATATAAACATAAAATGATATTATATGAATAATTATGTTAATAATTTACAAGAATTTGAATCAAATCAGAATTTCATGTATAAAATTATACAAAATTAAAATTTATATATACAATTGCACATTAAATCATAGTTTATGTATAGTTTTGGTATTTATCCTATTTAAAAAATATGTTACTGATCGGCATAGGCATTGTTCTCAATGCAAAAGGACATAGATTCGAGTATGCTGAAACACATTATCCTTCTATTTAAAGATTAGAAAAGAATTATAGATAATTCTAAATATTCTATCAAATATATATGAGATTATAAGAAAAAATGTTTATCAAAAAAGTTCAAAAGAAAAAAAAAAGTAGCCAATTGGGATTTACTTTTTACACTGTTGACCCTGACAATTATTAACTTTTAACGTAAACAAAGCCTCAAATATCCCTTTTTTTTTTTGACAAAGCCTCAAATTTCCCTTTTAACTTTAATGTGGGGCAATCTTTTGTACTTGTATTTCAATTGTTAGTCCAGATACTTTGATAAAATTTGAAATATAGTTATTGTATTTTATAAGTTTAAAATTTAATCCTTTTTTTTTTAAATTTAAGAATTTGAGTCTAATCATTATTGTCGTTAGTAATTGTAGGTAAACTTTGCTAACATAATATGTTTACTTCGTGTCAATCATATGCCACATCACATAAGGACAGCATAATCAACATCCAAATTGATAAATTGTGACAAAAAAGACTTACAATTTTAATTATTGGACTGTGATTTTTAAATCAAGAAAATAGGGGACTTAAATTTTAATTTTTTAAGTATAATGATTAAATCTCAAATTTTGTCAAAGTATAGAGATTAACATCAAATTTTGACCATATATTTTTTTTTGAATGGAAATTTTAAGCATATTTTTAAATTGCAAAAAACCAATGTAATTGCTTTATTACACATAACAATAATTTTTTTAGTCCCTCTAATATCTGATATTGGTATTGAACTATGATTAAATTTAGAGTTGAATCAGATTAGATCCTTAAATGGAGGATAAAGCTCTTCTATCGTTGTTTTCTCCATTCATAAAACTCAAATTCAAGACTTTATTTAAAAGAGCATTAAGCTTCTTATAATTCAAATTAAGAGTAACAACCATTTATTTATGTGTTACTATGCATTTTAGTATCTGAGTTTGGTTTTAACGTTCAATTTGGTATTTGAGTTTGGCTTCAATGTTTTTTTTTTTGAACAAACTCATTCGTAGTCCCCCCAACCCATAAATAGGAGGATAATGCGCTTCGTTGCATTCAAACCCATGTCTTTCTGCATTGGCAACAACGCCTATGCCAATCGAGCTACGACTCAATCGACGAGTTTGGCTTCAATATTTAGTTTGATACTTGAGCTTTTTTTTTTCAAATTTGATATTTGAGTTCTTCTTTTTCCCATTTAAGTATTTGAGTTTGGCTTCAATTTGATTCTTGAGTTTTTTTTTTACTATTAAATCCCTATGTTTTCTTACTAGAGTACGTGTCAAATATTCATTGAGTCACATGATGTCATTTGGCTGTGGATCAAATTAAATATTGAAACCAAATTCAAGTACCAAATGAGGACAAAAAAATTCAAATACTAAATTGAACATTAGAACCAAATTTAGGTCCCAAATAATATATTGACCCTTTGTTTATTGGTCGTGAACATTGTGAATTTGAGCTGTGGCATTCATCCAATAATTTAATTAGCTTCAACAAAATTTATTTATACATAATCTAAGTTAAAGAATCAGAATGTCAGACCAAAAAAATGAAGAAACAGATATGAGATATGAATATTTTGATAGGGAAATATGGTCAAATTATCAGATTTTCTGCCACTCCGACATCCCATGTTATGGTGCCATTTGCATTGGAATGGATAACTAGGATAGCCTTAATTTCTATTATGGATAAACCCAAAACCAATATAAAATTATAAAATTATATAAAGAATTTTTGGATTTAATAATTAGTACCAAACAGGTGTTGGAAGCAGTTTTGTACATCTTTTCTTACATTGCTTACAACGCTCTGTGAAATTGCAGTGAAACAGTACAAAATTTCAGATTCGGTTCAGGGAAGTTAAAAAAGTTAATAAAATAAAATGAAGGATTATACTAAATCGCACATGAAATTAAAATATATATCTTCTAAAATACACATTGAGTTTTAGAATAATTGACATCGTTACTGTTGTAGTGGGGATATGAGTTTGAATGCATTTGATCGAGTAATATTTTCTATTTTAAGGATTGAGGAGGGTTATGAGTAGTTTAAGAATGGTATTGATGTTAAGGTAACCAAGTTATAATTTATATTTAATTTTAAATTTTTTATAATATAAACTACATATTTTACATTTAAATTAGCTAAAGAAACTTTAAAATTTTATAAAAAAGATTTTCAATTTTTTTTAAAAAAATTGAAAAATGGAATCGATCTGAAGTTGTGAAATTTGATTCGATTTGATATCGTTTGATATTCAATTTGACTCTTGAGCAACCATAACATTTCAAGATAATCATTTTTTTTTTAAAATTGATCAAAACCGAACCATTATCGCTTCTAGAGACATCAGGGCAAACAAAGGTTTAGTTTCCTCCAACATGGTAAAAACGAAAGTTAGGTTACTTCAAAAATTATAAAATTACAAATTAAAATTTCCCCTTTCTAGCTTCAAACCGTACACGAAATTATGGAGATTGATTAGGTTGTCCAAACAAAACCAGTCCTTGTCTGAATTTATGTCGTTCACTCGAAATCTTGTCCTCGAAGTAAGGTTCTCTAAATGCCAAACCTACATGGTTTTTGTCCTTCAAAGAACATGCCTCATCAACCAAATTTGTTAGCTTAAAATGTTGAGACCATAAAATAAGGGATAACGCACCAACAACTAATTATATTAAAGAATATTTGATTTACCCGATTGAAAAATTTTGGTATTCAATAACTACATCGAATTTTGATTAAATTTAAAGTCGAAATTAATAAATCGTACAAAATTTAAATTCAAAATCTTATTTAAAAAAACTCCAAAACTACTTACCACTCAACTTAACAAGAAAATTTTGATCATGGCATGAAATGAACTGGAATTGAGCGAAAAGTCTGACAAAATTAACTTTTCTAATATTCTACACAGATAGATAAGCACATGGTTGAGGATCCCTTTATTTAAGGGTTTTTGACATTTATAAATTGGTGTTGTAGAATCATGCATGCGACATTTTGCTGAAACTTTCAGCAACCCAATATTTGGATAACTTTATCATTAATACAATGACATACAACATCAATTATATCATACAAACCCCCATTTGTTTAATCATATCCTTCATCACTTCAATGATTATTATTTCTCCCAAAGAAAAAAACAACAAAAGAAGCTGATTTACATATAAGCTTGCTTCTCCATGTACGCATGCAAGCATGGAATCAATTATTGCCAAAGAGAATAATGTCCATCTCTGCATGTGCATGTATTATCTAAACTTTTATGTTTATTTATTAATAAAACAACACTACGTGATTCATTAATATATAAAATATATATATTTTGGTTTCGTATTAGATATTGGTTGTTAATATAAGGTCCATAAGTTTATACCTGTACATAAAAAATACACATACATGGTACGTATAAATTGATTGATAAGGAAAATAAAAGAGTTGGATTTATAGGGCAGAGGTCCACAAAGGAAGTGGTCACATGGGAGCATGTGCACTCAAAAAAGTTGATAAAAACAAAGCAAAGCTCCCATTGCCATCAGTTGTTTGGCTGACCATTAACATCTATTCTTTGTTTCCTTCATAACCACTGATTTCTTTTCTTTTTTTTTTCAACTGAGAACTATTGCATATAGTTTGGTGCGCAACAATATTGAATTTGGTGGGCTGCATATATATGTATATATATTATAACTAGTTCTAAGTACACCTGTGGGTAAAATAAAAACAAAATAAAATATTGTTTAAATAATAAGTTTTTTTTAAAAAATTATTATTGATAATGTAATAAAAATGTAAATAATATTGTCAAATTAAGGTGAATTTTGAATCAATTTTGTAAGTATTGGAATGAAGGTTGAACCGGTTGGATTTTCAATTTTCAATTCAATCGATTGAATTATTTGGTTCGATCATTTAAAAAATTAAAAAGAATAACTTAATAATAATTAAAAATAAAAATTAATTAAAGAATATTAAATTTAAAAGATTGCATTAGCTAAAAATAAAATAAAAGATAAAAATAAACCAACAAATGAAAAAAAATCCAAAACAAAATTGTGTCAGAAAAGAAAAATAACAAAGAAAATAAAAGCCCTATGTTTAAAAAAAATATTGTTAGAATCCAAAATAAGATTATTATTATTGTTTTTGTTATTTTATGTAAAATATTACAACCAAAAGAAAAATAAAGCCCTAACAACTTCAACTTCAGTACATTGGAAATAAAGCTTAAAAAATACATATAAAAAATTTCGAATGGCCGATTGAGTCTTAATTTGATTGGTATCGACATTGTTACTAGTGCAAAAGGACGTGGGTTTGAGTGTGCTGAAATGTATTATTTTACTATTTAAGGGTTTGGGAGGGGCTATGAATAATTCTAGATATTGTATAAAAAAACAGATATGATAAGAACTTATATCTCTTTTCTTTAAAAAAAAATGGTCCGAAAATGGATGCCAATCAAAATTCTATTTAAATGAAAGGCGTTTGTTGTTGTACCATCGAATCGGTTGACCAAAATGAAGTTGCTTTGAAAAGAAAATCAAAAGGTTGGAGAAACGTGAGTGAAAAATACGCAATTAGGATGGAGTCTAAGGGCCTAAAAATAAGCCTGAAACCAGAGGTATATGGCCCATGCTTTAATTTGTGGGAATTAAGAACCCAATTCTTAATGGTTTGGGCTCAAGGGACCCAATCATAAAAGTTTTCTTTTGCAAATATCCAATTAAAACTATTAACTTTTTAATCGTCTCTATCGCGTGGTTTGCTTAGCATCCAATTGCACATATGAAGTTCCTTTTGATCCTCATCATGTCCCCATCAAAAGCTAGTAACAACTTCGTCTATTTTATTAGTGATCGATCCAAGTGCTTTAACGCATGAGAAGACATCATAAGGGAATGGATGCTCAAGCCCATCTATTAAACAGTAGCTTTTAGTACGTTTTTATTCGCATATAACTCTCCACAAACAATCACTCGTGTGGGGTGATCCGCGGGTGATCTTCCATAAATTTTGTCGGAATCATTTTAAAGACCACCTGCTACACACTCTCTCATAGGGACAATTAAGGTATAACAATCTTAAGTAATTCCAATAATGAGAATGTCATAGTAGGATTACACAATACATCATGACAACAACTGAACTGTAGCAGTTTAGTCATCTGACCAGCACACACAACTTTATAGGACACTACATTGACGGCTATGTGGCACTACAGGACAAGACGTGACCCCCTATATAAGCCTGAGTGCACGAGGGACCAAGAATCGACTCCTACTTTGAAAACCTACATAGCAACCCGAGCATTCTCCCCTTCTCTTACTCTTCCGCCTCTTCTCTCTCTATACTCCGACTCTTCACCAGTCACAAGTAACCAACACTCCTTTCCATTATTCTCTTCTCTTTATTGATTACTAGCAACAACATTAATAATTTAAAAAATAACTTATTTTATTAATAATGAAATGTCATAATCATAAACCTTCAAAGTTAAATGTAAATCCTATAAAAAAAGTACTCCATTCCATAGGCTACCGCCCTTCAACATCGATCCATCCATGTGTTCACCAAGGTGCTTTTTCACAATAATACAATGGAAATAATAGGCTAAGTTATTGGAATTATTAGCCTAGTCTTATCCATAATTAGTAAACCTTCCATTATTAAATTTTATATGGACGTTATTAATTATAGTCCAATTTATATATAATCTATACAAAATTTTTAAGCCCTTTTAAAAAGTACTAATTAAAAATAATTAAAATACTTTCTTCTTCTTTTTCAATTGTTTTCTTCTTTATCATCATTGCAAGGCATTTACCAATATTTTCTTTCAACACACTAAAAAGTAAAATTATATTTTCTAAAGGTAGTAAGAGATATGATATGAATATACGGATATGTTAAAGTTTTTATAATTTAAATTATTAAAACTAATTCAATCAAAACATTATACAATAAAATATATAAACATGGCATGAATACATAAATTTTCATTCTATTTAAAAAAAATGAATTATATTATGCGCAAGAGTTAGAACCGAGTTGACATTTTTTTGGTACATGTTTCACAATTTTAAGCAAACAAAAGGTGAGGTGTTACGGCTAGCTAAACGAGATGCCCATGACAATAGCCTTCTTTGCCCACTCTTTAGCCTCTTTTTACACTTACCTATCCACTAGTTCTAATCTCACCACTTCAGAAGTGTCTTGATATCAATTAAATGCTAGATTCCTTAAAAAATGTTGGTCCACTTTTTTTTCCTCTTTATTTAACAAATTGCTAAAGTGGTGGATCCCTCATGAGCAATTTCTAATATAGTCCAAGCCTTTCTAGTAATGGTGCACTTAGAAATGCATTTAAACTCATGGGAGTTTACTTCACAAAAAATTGTATTAAGGACCTTGAAGTTTGCACTCGTTAATCTTTTTTCATCATTGGTCCAAGTCACTTTAGGTTCAGGAGTTCTCACACCAACTGCATCAGTTGTTGGTGGTTCTCGACCAGTCAGAATTTAGCACCAAGCTTTTTCATCTATGAACTAGATAGTAGCCATCATCCTTGTGTTTTAGTAGGCATAATTCAAGTCATCCAACACAGAGGTCTTGAGATTAATGTTCCACCCACCTCAACAATAAATCAACGATAGGATCTCCAATTATTGAGTTTAGAATTGATACCAATTGTGAATTCGTTAAATTTTCTTTTTAGATTCACGTTCAGTTGCTACTGGACTAACTTACTAACAATTATAAAATAAAAGATGGATACAAAAGTTTGGGTACGCAATTTGGAAACATTTTACGCTTATTGGACTTTGCCTAAAGAGTAATCCACCATAAATCTCCTTGCACAAGACATGATTTAAGCTTAACTTACTTACCAAGTTGCAGCTTCACTTCTATACTCAATCTAGACCAGTCTCTTACTAAGATTTTCCCCTTAAAAACTTAGTTGTAAACTGAACAACAAGAAAAAAATTACTTACAATAATTTTGCACTGAAATAAGTTCCTCACACAAACAAGATAAATGATCTCCCCTAATCTCTTACGTAAACTATTACAAGTTTTCACTTGAATAGACATTTAATGACTTACAAAAATATAATCAATATGGATCTCTATCTTCTCAAAAAATGACCTTCATTTATGTCTTCAATATGGAATGAAATCACCTAAATATTCTCATGATAATCTTCCTTGCAAATCAAGCCTCTTTAATAAAGAAATTCTGATTTCGTTGAAAGTCTTCATAATGTCTTGACTTGATTTACCCACCTCATATGTTATTACAAGCTCCATTAGTTTTGATCAAAACATTGACGTACCAAATGCATTTTAAATTTATAACTAGAGTTACATGTGGTCTGTAATAACTAGGAGTACGGGAAGGATTGTTTCCATGTAACAGAACTTCAAATTTCAAGTTGTAATCATGGAAATGGATATTTAGACCTATTTGCTAGGAATTAGTGGGAATTAGTTGACTTTGAAAAAGGGGGAAAAAGAAGAAGAAGCATATGCTGTTATTAGAGTGAAATGTTAGTCGGCTCCTAGTGGACGAATTAGGACGATATTAAAAAATATATAAGTTCAATGATTTTTTTGAAATCAGTTAAAGCAAGGTATAAAATGTAAATTAAAAAAAGAATTAAAGGGTGTGAGTTATCTAAAACATCTACAACTATATAATTTTTTTTTGTGAAAAGAAACAAAATAGTTAAATTATATTATATTAAATTGACCAAAAACATTATTTGCTTTATTAAAGGGTCAGGAAGATCATCGAACACTTGAGACCGTCTTTCTAGTCCGAAGACATTTTAACTATAAAGTCAGTAGCTTAATTATCCTCCCTTGAGACGTGTCGTAAATGTCAGTGCTCAACATGCGTCAAAAGTTGCTGGATACACTTAATCAAAGCCAAACTCGATGCTACCGATGGAGTGTCTTGGAGAACCTTGGTCACCTCCAAGCAATCACTTTGAATCGTCACCCTTTGGTACCCGCAACCTTAAAAAAGAACCAGATCATCTAAAATACTTCATAATTCGACATAAAAAACTGAATATTAATATTTAATCTATTAATTATGAGAGTTTAGATTGAGGTATAATGTATACATGGTGATGATTTGTTGCTTCAAAAAGAAATTCAATATTTATAAAAAAAAGTCTGACGTTAAAAGTGAATCCTTAATAAAAAACTATTAAGTGTATTAAAAGTTCCGCCGCCGCCATTGTCAATCCATCCATCCACTTGTCTGTTCTTTTGAAATCATCAAAATGTAGTCTCCAGCAAATGAGAAAAACGAAATGCTTGGAAGTTATGCAATATATACATATATAAAAAATAAATTCTATCCTCACTCCTCGGTGTCCAACTACTTAATGTCTGCCCATTACATTAACAAAATGCTACATCAAAACCCTAATTTGCATTTGTGCTTATCATGTCTCTATCCTATCTTGTCCCCCAAAATCAATGTGTCATTCGAGTACATGAAAACTTTTAAAATAACCCTTTTACTTTTATAAATACAAATTATATTTGTATTTTTGTTGACTTCATATAAATTGAATACATGATGTATTTTAATTTTAAAAAAAATTTATGATCATATTGTCCAAAACATTTAGTAATAAATAAAGTTGATGCATAATGGGGGTGCAACTCTGTGTAAAAGAAGCAATCCTCTCCAATGGGTAAGGACAAAAAGCTTGTAAGGTATGATACATGTCAAATTGGTGGTCGTCGTTGGTTGTTTCGGTTGCAATTTAAAAGCAAAAACAATGGCATTAGTCAACTCTGCCTTTCTATTAGTCAACCATGCTTTAAAGCCATAACCAAAATTGGTGTCCAAAGTGTCACCTCCACTACCCTTTTTTTGTCCTATGACATGATTAATCTTTTTCTTATTAGATAATTACTAACTAAATTTAGTATTAAAGAATCACTTAAGTAGGGGTGGAGGTGTGCATAAAAATATAAAATCGGATGGAATCGAAATTTTAAAAAATAATTTATTCGGTGAAGTTTAACATTAATTAAAATATTAAAAAATATTTTTTTACAAATTACATAAATTTCCCAATATCCCTATTCATTTGTGATACTACTTAAAATATTTCTATTAATTTTTTATACTATCTAAAACAGCTTAAAGACTCCATTAGGAGTTGATTTTATATAATATATAGATATATTAAAATTAACTACGAAACAATATTATATTCAAATAATAGATTAAATAGTTAACAAAATAAATCGATAAGTAGTTGGGTACAATGGTAAGGCATATTGTACTCTCAAGGGGAGAGCGTAAGTTTGAACCTTGAAAATAACATTATTGAGAGAGATAATTTCCGTAGAACGGACATCCATAATATCAAAAAAATAATAATAAAGAAAAGTTGTTAGAAAGAAATTGAGTTAGTATGCCTTGGGACTAAATATAAATTCGATACTATAAATGTGACACTATTCATCTATTTCATTGACCCACTTCGATAGGTTGAGATTTGCAATGACATAATATTTGTGTTAAAGCATATATCACATACAATTAATTGAACTCGAAAGTTTTGCTAATTTTATTCATCATTTTTAACGTATTGAATAAATTTATTAAATTATTTGAAATTAAGGACGAGAGTGAAGAAGAATTCACCCAATACAAGTGCCTCCATCAAGGTAGTTCATTTTCTTTACATGTAGATAAATGTCAAATTATATTCAACTCGATAATAAATTTGTTAATCACATTCATACGCATGTGTGAGAAATTCATTATGACTTAGTTAATTGCTTCTCACCAACGAGATACTTGTGCTTTGAAATTCATTTCAAGACATACGAATCTTTTATGTACGTATGACCAAATAAAGACAAAAGACCATTCATATTAATGAGAGGTTTCACCAAAATTAAGTAAGAACTCTTAATCTTTTTCGAGATACGTTGAAATCATATTTTATAACTTTTGACACTATCATGTGAACCATCACCAATTTTCATAAATACTTAGCGTATTAATAACTTTACTAATCTAAATGCTACTTTGTTGATCTATAAATTCTCTATATGTTAGAGGCTAGAGGTTAGAGGTTCAAAGCATGCCATGAACACACTATATCTACATAAAACTCCATCATTTCACTCTAGAGTTGATTCAATAGATACCCATATGCTTTATTCAAAACTTGAAGATATATTGATTGTTCAACAATATTTAAAAGAAAAATACACTATTTATATGATGTTTCACATCAACAAGATATAAATTTATGTTTGGCACCACGAAAAGTTTTTAACTTGATCCCTTATAAAATTGTAGCTTGATATACTAAATTTAATAACATTTTTTTACTTGAATATTATTCATTATTATTAACTAAAGTTTTTTTTATTTATCTTTTCAATAAATTAAAATGAATATATTGATTTTAATTTTTTAAAATTGCAATAATTTCAATAAAATCAAATTATTATAAGCACAAAATTAAATAGTTAACTCACTCTATTTTAATTAGTATTTTTTTATACAATATATTCATAATTCTTTTCTAATCCTTAAATAGGAGGATAAACGCACTTCAGCACGCTCGAACCCATATCTTCCTACATTGACAATAATGCTAATGCCAATTGAGTTAAAACCTAATCAAAATAAATTTGATAAAAAAACCCACACATTTACATATGATGAGACTCGAATATAGAAACTCAAAATTCCTAAAAATTCTCAAAACAGTTACCATATTTAACATAAAGTTATAAACATTTAAGTTTGAATTACGCTGCATAATTTTATTCTTTTTTGGTGATAAGCATAATTTTATTTTCAGTTACACTATATAAGTGATTAATAGTATCAGAGGGGCCCTAAAATCACGTAGTTCATACCGTTTCTATCTTAATATTTTAGTCAAAATTCCGGTGTGTCTCAATCAATACTATCACATATCAATTAGTACAAAATTTTAATATTTTAAATTAATTTTTAATTTTTTATATTAAAAACTTTTTTATAATTACACCTTAAAACAAAATATAATTATGTAATAAAATTATTAGATTTAATTAATAATTTTAAAATTTTTATTTAAATGTAAATACACTTATATATATATTCACATATGAAATATTTAAAGAAATGATAGTTTGAAGAAATGTATTTAAATTATTTTTTTCCAGATATTTAAGCCGAATTTAAATTTTGTCAATAACATTATTAAAAAAATTTATAATTAAATATTATTTTAATCCGAACAAAACTAAAATCAGAGAGTAAAAAGAGAGGAGACGAATGGTTTTTGGTACAAAGGGATAAGAATCAAAGAAAATGATAGATGAAAGCAGTCCACAGGAGGAGTATCAAACAAAAAACAAATGGTGCATTCATATGGTACCGACTGTAGTATTTAGCCTAAAACACAAGTTCCGATGTCGCATAAAGCCTCTTGCTCAACCTCATCCAACAAGAAGTTCATCGGTGGACATGTGTTAACACACTTCAACACTAACCTTCACTTTACTTCATGAGATCACACATTTATGAACAACACGCCGCCAACCGCTAACCGACTCCTAAGAATCTTTGTCTCGCTTTCTCTCTCCTCTAAACCCAAAATTAATAACAACAATGATTTATGCACACCAAAACTATATTTTCATTTCTTAGTATGTATAAATTGTTGGTAATGCAAAGGGTGGTTGTTAGTGGATATATCTTACATGCGCTTCGTCTAGTTCGTGTTTTGACACATACCATGTGTATATCTTCTTCGATAAAAATTTTATTAATTTTTCAGAAAATAGTATTTTTAAACAATTTTATTATTCGGTTTTACTGTTATGAAATAGTGGAACTGTCCCTGCGTTTTTTTTACTCTTTTGCTCTTTTTATTTAGTCTTTTGCCCTTTCATTCTCTAATCAAATTTCATATAATTCTTATTCAGATGTACGAATTCATTTCTAAAACAATAAATTTCCCACCCGTAGAATAAATTTTTAATTTCTTATTTATTTTCCAGTGATGCTAACAAATTTGTTTTGGAGTAACTTATTTTCCAACATATATTATATATAAATAGAGACTAAGAAGAAAACCCTACGAGCTTCTATATTTTGACTATGCAATACGCATAATACAGAAATAGAACAAGCCAAAGGCAAGGTATATATATCTTCAGATGACTTGACGACGTAGCTCTTCTTGACTAATAAAGGTGCCATGGAATCCATAAGGAACCCTACTAGGCAACCTTATAGCAGCCACTTGTTCCATGTTCGAACCTTTCACTATCACCATCTCCGACATTTCCTTCTTCTCATCTCTCACCAATCCCATTATATATCCTTCATCTTCATTACCGTTTCTGTTACACGTTTGTTTTTTGTCGGGCACAAAAAATGGTTCACCCCCATAACGCCATGTTCCGTACATGAACTTGGTGACTTTACCTGTCTGCAAATCTACTTTTGCCATGCCCGAACACTTTGGCCATGGATCCGCTATTGCCAAATACACGAACCGGGTCTTTTGACCCAGGTATTGTCCGTTCACTTGACCCGCTTCCAGGTTCATCCCTGATACAATTACCCTTTGTGTTGACTGTCTTGTTCTTAAGTTCATTCGGATTTCGGATAGTTCACTTCGGAACGTGTCTTTCGATTCGTTGAAAATGGAATCGGGCGGGTTCATACAGGACCCGATTACTACTATGATTTTATCACCGGTGTCGGATATTTCTTCCCATGCATTCCATAAATGGAAACAGAAGCAATTCGGTACGTTGATCCACTGGATCCCCGACCCGACAACATCGTTTTGTTGCAATACACCGAATCGGGATGTCTTGTTTTTGTTGTATACAACGGGTGATCCGCCCCGAATCATTTCGGATAACTTGAATACCATTTGGTGATCCGGGATTACTACGAAATTCTCGGTTATGGCAAAGTCGTGAATCATTGTTGCCTGGTCGATGTCCACGTGCAAGTCACCTGACTTCCTTCCGAATTTATCGAACCTGAAGTATTTCAAGTAAGGTTTCTTTAGAACGTTGTAATTCAGGGTGTGCAAATCACCTGTGACTGGGTCTAGTTTTGGGTGAGCGATCAACGGGCAATCGATTTGATCACTGAAGTTGAACCGTCCAATCGTCTCAAGATCACCCTCGCCGGTGATTTTAACGTGATAAGGAAGATCATCTTCGGACATGGCTAACAGTCTACCATTGAAATAAACAAGCCCTGCATTTGCTACACCCGTGCCGTGTGAACCGTCAACTAAGCCTAAACCGGCTCGAGCCATGTACAGACCGAGTCTAGCTAAACCCAAGTGTCCATGCAGCTCACCAATTGGTTTGGGGAACATGCACCGACCGAACCGGGCTTCTTGAACCAATCGGCTGGTTCGAGTATACCTGCAACTATAACTAGCTTTATTTCCAAGCCCCAAGCTAACGGCATGGATCATCCCATCACCGTCAAACAAATGGTGCCCACCTGAGGGTGCAAACATAGGGTTTGCACCGTTTCGGACGTATACCCCGCGTAAGCAAGCTGGAATCCGACCGACCACTTCCAACCCGTGATGGACCGGACACTCTTCAACCGGTGCAAAGTTCCCTGAAATTTGAACCTCCGGGTCAACCATTTTAGGCAACACATAATTTTTTTCAAGTCGCATGATCACGGAGGTCTCAATTTTGTCCAAAGCCACCGCCGCTAGCTTTTGAAATCGGTTTAAATGAACCGGATAGTTCGGGTGTTGTGGAACCAAGACATTACTACGTTCTCGTTGGACCATAGGTTCAACAACCTCGGGATGAGGAGGTGATCGTGACGGCGCCGGCGGTGATAGCAATGGTGACGGATTTCGAGGAACGGTTTTCTTGGCGGGATTGACGATAAACTTGCATGTAAATAATGGGGATTGGGTTTGAAGGAGAGATTGATGTTTGGGGGTAAAGAAGTGAAGTGAGGGTTGCATGGTGGAACGTGGAAGAGAAGATCATGGAAAAGAAATAGAGTAGTGAGGTTAGTTTAGGTTATATGGGGTGGAGTGGAAGGGTAGGGTTTATATAAAGCGAAAAAAGTAAAGTGTTTTGACATTAATTTTTCAGCTAAATCTGGGTGATAGTGGGTAGAGGAATAAACACGTCAAAGATGAGTTTTAACTTTGAGGAGAGTGTATTTTTCTTTAATTACAAGAGGAGTACAAAGTTCTAATAGCAGCACGGTTATTGCGATTTAAGCTCAGGTCATATTTGGGGTGGTGAGCACCTTAATCATCAAGTTAATATACGAGATTTTTATTTTATTTTTTTACATACTATTCTTATACCATACTATTAATATCTCAATCAACTTTCTAGGCAAAATATATGAATTTAGATTCAATGCCTAATTTGATATATGAATTTTGATTTAGTATAATTATGTACCTAAAATATGATTTGTGATTCATATATATATATATATTTAACTTTTATTTTAAATTAATGTACACATTTAAATAAATATATATTTATTTTTATATTAAATTTAATATAATAATTTGTGTATATAATATACCAACGTAAAATTGTACTAATTTGATAATGTTATTAGTGATTTGTAAAAATTGAATAAAATCAATATTTCATATATAAAATCACATAAAATCGAAGTTTTTATATAACATTGCATATTGAATTAAATTTCATGTATAATTTTAATATTTATCCTGAAGATTATTTTTCATAAAATAAAAAGAGTAATATATATTTTGACACTTGAATTCGTTTTCTTATTTTCAATTAGTACTTATAGATTTTCCTTTTACCAATTAACTACTTCAACTTTAATTCTCATATACAAGCTACCTCAAAGTGTCACTTCGTTTTAAATTTTATGATTAGACCACAAGTTGCTGAAAATTTTAAAAAGTTACATTTTGGGTAATTTATATAATAGAGTTAAAGTTGAGTTATTAAGATGGGTTTGGATGGGCGATTGGGTGTGGTGCGGTGTATTTAGTTTACTTTTTCTCTCACACTACAGTATCGTTACAGTATCTAATCTCACCGCCACCGCTGTTTTTACACTAACCGTAGGTAAACACACCGTCCATCCAAACTCACCCTTAATTGGACCAAGAAAATCAAAAGTATTAATTTGAATTAAGAAGTAAAATTGTATTCACCTTAATAAAAAATTATGGTTCATCAATGTGGTTTCGGTAGTATTGGCCAAAAAAAAAAAAAAGAGGTTCTAGGATATTGTTAGAATTACAATGAAATTATGTATATAAATATGGTTCGTAGCTTGTGAGGTTAAAAGCTATTTTTTATGGTAAAAGTTGATGGGTAAAATACTTTGAATTCTGCTGTTAAAATTATAGTCAAAATTTTGAAAAATAAAAAACAACAAAATAATGCTTTTGGCTTTAAAAATTGACTTTGGGAGATGTTATATTATCTTTTTATCTCTAAGCTTTTGTTGTTTAAGATTTAGTTTTTCTAATGGGTTATTAAGGTATTCTTAATGTTGATTTTATTAATTATTAAAATTAATTTTTGAGATATGTAATTATTTTTTTTAATAATATTCAAGACGTACTTTATTATTATACCTAAATTTTAACTATGACTTATAATTTTCACCGTAAGACTAAACTTTTTTATAAGGTATACTTTAACATAACTTTTATTTGTTCTAAGATATATGATTTAAGTTAATTAATTCACCCATGATTTAAACGAAAACTTGATTAATACAATCAAGGAAGAAGTAAAAGAAAATCAAAGCAAGCTTACAAAAAATGATAATTAGAGACGATAGAAGTGATGGGTCCTTCTATGAATCCTCCCAAATATTGTATTTAGGTCATATTTATTAAACCTCACGTGGATGAATGCACGGAAATGTGAACAAAATGGTGGTGCAATTAAAGCAGTGAAGTGGGTTGGTGGGCCACCTCCAATAAGTTGCCAACACCTACTGCCTCCAACATGGCTAACCCACGTGGCCCTTCTTCCTTATTAAACCCAAAAAGAAAAAGAATTCATCACTATTAAACCATTTATTTGTTTTCACTACCAAAAAAAAGAGAGAGAGAGAGAGAGAAAGAAATGAATTACTTTGAGTGGTAGAGCTTGTGACATCCTACGTATAAGTAAAAGAAGACACGTGTCTAAATTGAGGTTTGGGTACCAACGTGGATGAAAGACCATTGATTTGCCCTTTGTTTGGGTTTCTCCTGTTATAGAGAACATTGGATTTGTTGCCTGATTTCAGGGACATTGGATTTAGACCCCTCATCCCTCCATCTTCCTTTATTACAGTTTTTAGATGGCTTTTGATAATAATATTAAATCCAAAGAGAATTTGTGCTTTAAGTATGAATGATATATTGGGCTTGAGTTTCAACCTTGAAATGTTTATACTATAATTTATAAATATCAATGCATAAACGAATTCTAACGATATCAATCCTCCAAACTATTAACCATGTAAATATGTAATCATTATTGATGTGATTAACCTACTTTGATTTTATCATGATATTAAACAAACAATAATATTACTTATATTTAAATACGTCTTCTTAATATTTTAGGTAATTTTTATGTGCAATTACTCCAACACACATTTATAATCATTTAGTTAACCCTATATTCATATCCAACATCGAATAACTTATTTTTTAATATAAAAATATTTCAACTTTTAAATACATAAAAGGACATTCTCATTAATTCAAATAAAATACCATATTTACTCATAAATAGTTATGTAAACCCTAAAGCTCTCTAACATCATTTGTATGAATCACCAACCAACAAAGGGTGTCTCTATGCCCTCCTCAAGACTAATGAAAAACCAACATCCCGAGAATACAATACTCAACCTGTTGAGGATTTGAACCCCTCAACAAGTTTTAATACGTAAAACTAACCGATTCCATAAATATATTCATTCGGAAATTGGAGTTAAGGGAGCAACATGAATGATTCTAATGCAAATCGCAGTGAACAGACCTCTAAATGAAGCATAGATAAGGGCTTTGACAGGTGAAAAATGTTTTTGATGGGGAGTTCATCATTTTCCAACTAAATAAAATTTAAAAACGTTTCAACAGAAACAACAACGAGCTGCGTGCCAATGCCATGGCCCTATAACTTTACGCTAAAGATTTCAAAGCCTGTTTGCTGCTCACTTCATTCTCTGTTGCTTAACCGTTCATCAATATCATCTCTTTGCGGACACCAGAACCAGAGGTAACTTCTTCAGCATTCAAATGAAGTTGAGGAATTAACATTAAGGTTTAAATACGAAAAACCTATGTTTGCAAGCTACTTAGATTCGGCTCAAGAAAAAAAATACATCTAATGTCTCAATCATTGTCAAGTTGAACTTGAACTATTGAACAAGCTTAATCCAAGTACCTTAATGCTTGACTGGAGAAATACATAAAACCTAAACAAAATTTTCTTCTTCTAATTAATATTGAAAAATCTCAATAAGAACTTGAACTTAAATTTTGAGATTAAGCAGAAATAATGAAGTTTAGAGTTGAGCATGAAAATCAAGCTCATTTTTTATCAGATAAACAGACTTAAGTGAGCCATACTGAACGAGCCTGAGCTTTAAAACTTGATTAATCTAACTAGGCATGATAATGTCCAAGAAGTCTATTAAAAAGATGTTTACCTATCACAGATATATATTTGCTTAAGATTTTTTTTATTGTCATACAAAACAACTGATCTGCTGGTATGCTCACATTCAATTTATAGATGACTTGCAAACCGGGCATGATGTTTTCCGACTCAGCCATGGATCGATACACTGAAACATGAGAACAAAGAGAAAAAAACATTAAACTCATCAACATTCTCGTGTAAGCAACGTCAATGGAATCAATTGCAGAAAGGAAAAGCGAAGTGGCATCGCCAAGATAAAATGGTTTACATCCTTGTGAAATTTATGTAGACAAGGAAGATGGCGAATGGTTTCTCCATTTGCGGGCGTTTCAAGGCATATGGCACAAACTTCCTCAAAGTTATCAATCTGCATTGACAAAAAAATTCAAAACAATAATTCACAATTAAGATCAGGAGAGTGAAGCAAAAGCAATGGATAGTATATTTGCACTGATGAAGAAACAACTGAACGTCAAACCAGTATAATATTTGTCATCGGTTTTATACTGGTCAAACTGGTCTTCTTCTGTTTCATTCAATCCTTGTTTCTTGGGATATGCCAGACCAAATGGGTTCATCATTTCCCGATTGAACCAGTCTGACCGACCAGTCCGGCCTGGTTTTTTCAAGACTAATTTGCAAGCATGTATATAAGGGTATAAAAAAAAATCTATATGGTGTCTTTTTTTCACATGACCAAGAAATTTACCTGCACTTTGGAGAGTGGTAAACTGTTAATTTGGTGAAGAGATGCACCAGTATGTTGATGATTATTATTATCAAGGGTCAGAAACCTTTCATAATCCCCACTGCAAGAATATCAAAAGGAGACAAGATATAATAACTTCAAGTACCACTTGTAATCCAAAGATAGGAAATTGTAAATAGAACATGAAGACACATAGAAATATGATAAAGCAGAAATAAAAAGGAAAAATTACAGATGGTAAACATTAAATATTTAAGTTAAAAGCTACAGAGATTATTAGTCATTCTCGACCTATACTAGATACTCCTACCAGCACAACTAACATGCCATTCCACAAATTTTCATCATCTTAATTTTTCTTCAATTAAAAACTTTAATATGATAAATATGTGCTAGTTGTGAAATTAGGTGGTCTATCTATGACAATAAAGAAGCTTGGATGAAAAATATAAACAGTAGACTTTGATGTGTTGAAAAACTGATTGAAAAGGATAAATTGGGCATGTTAAAATCACCTTATAGAGAGGTTTGTGAACCATTTTAGGACGCTATAACCTAATTAATTTGTAAAATATACTAGGTTTGCTAATTACCACAAGTTTAGATAATATCAACCCATGATGCATGATAAATAGTTGGGTCTCTCTCTCAAAAAAAAATATAAATTAGCCAGGCTGTGACATTATCCAGAGCTGATCTTACCATAGTTGGCACCAATTCTGTTGTTGTGGACGCTGCAGTATTTTTAGTTGTTTCTAGTGGAGGTAGTTTTCGGTATGTGGTAGGATTCTTGGAATAAAAGTTCTCTGTAGGATTTTATTTAGAAAAAATATTTTGGTAGGACTATATTTAGTTTGATACGACTTTCCTTAATGAGTGTACAAACCCTACAAGAGATATGGGACTCTCTCTAACGAATCCTAAGGTTTCATGCTTCCTTTGATGAGTATGAATTATTAACCAAAATAGGTTGTTACAGAAATCGAAAAATAAAGGGAAGAAATTGATCATGAATTCCCTTTAATGAGTCTATAACGTGACTCTATTTGTGTATTAACATCTGTGTATAGTAACTGAACATTTTAGCATAAAGTGCAAACCCTCAAGATTGAAATTGCTTTTCACAGCCCAAGGGCCAAGACACTTGTAATTGCAACCAAAACATGGCCTCATTGTAACCTCTAAATAAATTGTCTACCAAATTGAAAGATGCAATCATATGGCAACACAGATCCAGTTAATAGAAGAAAAATCTTACTCGTTAAAATCATTGTGAACACGGAAGATGTGACCAGCAATGTCATCATCATCTCCAATGGCAGCCTCCATGGCTTCCAATATATCAAGTCGCTGTATCAGAAAGCTCTAAATCAGTTTTTGTTGAAAGTAAAGAAATAATGGATAGGACAAAGGGGGGGGGGGAATTTTACCATATCCAAATCCATGTCCAAAGGAAAGTGAAAATTCCTTGTCCTAGATGGCACTGCTCGACGTTGATTCAAAACCTGATTCCTCAACCGCGGCACTCTAGCAGAACTAGAAAAACGAGCCCGTACTCCTCTCCTATTTGAAGAATTCTGAGAAGTCCGCAATGGAGACCGAGTACGAGACTGCCTTGTTGACCCTCTCTGCATAAGCAAAGAATAATGTTACAGGAGGAACTTAAATTCTAAAGGAAAGGGACTCCAGCAGAAGTAGGAGAACAAGCCCATACTCCTCTCCTATTTGAAGAATTCTGAGAAGTCCGCACTGAAGACTGAGTACGGGATTGCCGTGTTGGGCCTCTCTGCATTAGAAGCAAAGAATAATACATGAGGAACTTATACAAATTCAAAAGAAAAGCATCAAATTCATATGGTTAAAGAGAGAATAAATACAATCAAGTACCAAAAAGAAAAATGATCCAAATAGGATTAGCCAATACATTTCTTTTATGTTAGAAAAATTAAAACCTTGATTGGATATAATACTATGTATCATGATAGTACTGTCTGATAAATACAAATATACATCCTACAATTAAAGGCCTTTCCACTGAATCAAATAGCATGAATGAAATATAGTTTCTCCTGTCTTCAGTGAGCAAGATTAGCACCAATCAAACAGTATAATTAAGGTCATTTGACCCAGCAACAACAGGAAAGAGAGTACTCATAAAGTTGGACCTCTACCTTCTTTGATAACAACCAAAACAGTTAAAGCATCTAAATACCAATTCAGTGAGGATGGTTCCTAAAGTTTTATGCAAGCTCTTTCATACTCTTTCAAATGAAATTATTTATTTCACATTAAATAGAGTTTCCATAGAGATATAATAGTCAAAGAAGGGATATTGGCGTCAAAGTAAGTTAAAAACTTCTTGAAATTAAACCAACAACGAACACAGCATCAATATCATTCTGAGATCAGAAAAATATAATTTTCCATATTAAACTTGAAAAAGAAGAGCCTATCAATTGAAAGAAAAAAGAGAAAAAAGATAGAGAGGGATGATGATAAAAACATCCTGTTAGAAATGTCAGGAAACAATAACTTTCAACATTAAACAAGAAACAAAGTGACAAACAACTAAGCAGGAACCAACCAAAATGATTGGCATACACAAGAATAATGTGTTTATACTAAAATAGAAAAGATAGCAAGATTAATTATCGATGTCAAAGAAAGAATTTTAATAATGCCAACAAGTGCTTGAGTCTCCACATGCAAACAATTATTTGTGACACGTAAAAATGAAATTATTTATTTTAAGATAACCCACGGATTATGCATGAAGATTAGGCAGTAAAGGGAGACCAAGTGCAAACCAAATAATAGCATACATGTATCCTGCACATGCCCAAAGCTGAAAAGTATTGGTCACTCTTATAGGTTTACAATATTTGGTACTTGAATGGCCATATAAATAGAGACCTACTTCCTCTAAAGTTTGTCTCACTAATTCCTTCAATTAGTAGTATCTCATCAAAGAGTCTTGATAAAGCTTATTACATAGTCCCTTTTTTTGGGATATGGTAGCACGACACAGCTGTATAAAAGCTAGCTTGTCTAGATTTGCAGGTTGTGGGTTCTCATACCCCTTTTACAAAAGCATTAAGGTATTTTTATCAGAGGTGCCAAGACTAAAAGCAAATATAGCACTCAGCTTCGAAACCTTTTTAGGTCCAATGACCAGGCTAGACCAGGCGGGTAGCCCTCCACACTTCCCATTGATGCTCTCTATCCCTCACAATCTCAGGATTTGGTTCCGAGTCTTCAGGTACAACCAAATTTACCACCTTAGCTAGCCGTACTAGATTTTTGAGACAACTAAAATACATGTGTTCACAAGCTAAAAAAAATTTCAAATCAAGCTCAGATCAGTTACCAATCAAATTCTGAATATACTCTCAATCAAATATGAAAAAAAATTTTAAATAATGGGGAACTACAAAACCCTTTACTTACCTCAAGGTTGTTGTATAACCCTGCTCATTTACCATGTGGAGGGGCAAAATCACTAAAACCAAGTCTTCTACTTTTAAGATCAGAGATCCGTGCCCCTTGTATGGCATGTTTCCAGTAGTTTAAACACAAATTTAGCAGCTATCTTATACCATTGTTCATAATATATCTAATGATGCAGTCATTCATGACACTCTGAGGTAATCATCAACTAAAGAAAAAAAACTTCAAGTTTACTCACCTGCTGAGGCTCATGAATGCTACAATTAGAAGTACTTGGGAATGTATCTTCCTCCTGCTGAAGAGCCCTTGCAATGTTTTCATCAATCTGTAAAAAGATTCGTAAACATTTAAAAGTAGCTAATAGAAATAAACAAGTTATCATTAATTAGGGAGAAAGGTGTTAAATAAAAACAGAGCCAACCTCATTGTTGCCATATATTGAGACCTCATGATATAATTGTTCTTGGAGTTCACGGGCCAATACTTCATCTGCCTCAACTTGTCTTGCCCTAGCCTCTGATTCCTCATCATTCACACAGTCTCCATGATTGGCATCCACATTTGTCCCTCTCATTTCAGATAACTCATCAAGATCCAAAACATTCAGACGGTGCCCAGTATTAATTCTAGATGACCCTAAACTAGATGATCCCCAAGATGAGCCAAGAAACACAATGTCTGTGTCATTAGGAATGACCCTAGAGCTTTCACCACTATTTCCCGAGGATAACACATGTTTCGTTTGCCTTTTAGACAGCAGATTTTCCGCATGAGAAGGCTCACTTTTTTGGTTGAATTTTGAGAAGATCACAGGAGCTGTTTCAGTTGCATCACAATTTTCCAGACAACCAGATGGAATCCTGTTACTTCCTCTACTAGCATTGTTTCTTTTTACAACTTTATTTTCATTTTGTTGACTTACGTGGCATCCAACATTTTTAAATCTGCTGAAACGATGTGAAGCTGCATGCTCTGCATTCTTTGAACGGTTGTGTGCGCTTCTCCAACCACCTTTTTCCTCAAAGCATTCATCTCTAATCGAATCACCATTAGTACCACTAGCTTCTCCATTGTTCACAGCACTGCAGCAGGTAAACCGCATGTTTTATTCATAAAGACCCTTCTAGTTTAGAATTAAGGAATAAACAGAAGTTAGTCTTCCACAATTATCTTGACATAAACATGAAGCTTTAAAAGATGCCATATTGTCCTTTTATCACAGCCTATTCAAAGCTTATGGCAGGAATTGCAGCCATCTCTTTGGCAAACATTTAATACAGGAAATGAAACCAATAAACATAAAAAGAAAGCATCGTACAGACAATAGGCAAAGAAATCTAATTAGTGAAGAACACAACTTAAAATTTTACCTGCCAGATAAACTAATACAATTAATATCCTGATCCATAGATACGAGAGGTTGGGCAACACCTTTTCCTTTCCCATAATTATTATCTCCAGCAATTATCTCACTAATGTCTATAGAAGGATTATTGCTAACTGCATTCCCAGAATTTTGTTCAGATTTAAAGCTGTTTTGGGATTTTTCATTGAATTGTTTAGCCCTGATAGCTATATTCTGGGGAGAGATGCAGCCATTTCGAACCAATCTTCTTTTCACAGTTGCTCTTGGTGAGACAACATTTTGATATGCAGGCAATTGCTTGTCCAATCTAAGAGGGGAACCACAAGAGAGAGCCACCCCTTTTGCATGATCAGTAACTGAACCAACACCTTCAAATCCAATGTCATTTATTTTTTCTTTTCCCTTGCAGTTATTTCTGGATGTTGCAGAATTGCTTGAAGAATTATATATGTAAGAACCACCATTTCTTGGTACGTTGCCTTCATTTTTTCCTCCTGCTGAGCAATTTTCTGATCCACCTTGCGGAAATTCCATTTCAGGTTTATGCATATTCCGGCCAGTTAAATTTACCATAGCATGATCTTTTCCAAATCCAGATGATTTAGATGACAACTTAGAGAAAGGAGCTTTTCCTTTATCCATGTATTGCTCTCTAATGGAATTCCTGCTTCTCTCCATTGTTGTTTTTCGGGATAGAGGAGCATTTTCTTGAGCTTTCTCCAGTGGGGATAAAACAATTGTGTTTTTTCGATGTTCAGTTTCATCAACCCCACCTGAAAGTTTTTGAGGGTGTCTATAACGTTTTCTGTTCTGCCCATTTTCAGCAACCACTCTATCTCTGCCCCTTAGCCTATCCAAAGATGCACTATTAGAACCTCCCACATGATCAGCCGCATATAAATTGCCAACATGATGACCTCCATGCATTCTCCGTGAAGATAGCCTATCAGGAGTGTCGGGTATGTCCACTAATGAATCAATGTCCATGTCCTCCATTTTCTGCGACAAATTAAACATAGAAATCAGGCCCTTACTTCACATGAAGCTTCAATTACAAAAGTATGATTTTCATGCAAAAAATTTCCTATCCAAAGGTGTTTAGCAACATTATACTCCAAATTAAATTATCAGCACCGGAAAACTCACCCTTTTATGACAATAATTTAAGGCAATGTAACCCCCAACCAAGCAAATTAACACCTTACTTCCCTAAATTTCTCTTTAGACCTTCCTTAGAATATTATTTATCCCCTAAGGAACTGTGTTACTCAAACTCAAATGTCAGTATCCTGTATGAGTATGAGTCCAACACAAGAGTTCTCAATTTTTTCCAAGTTTTTCAATGTAATTGAAGGGTCCTTAGAGAGTCATATCCTCATATCCATATCAAGATATGCACCAGACACAAGTATTGAAAACAAGTAACTAAACGGAAAGGATGATCCCAAACAACATAGAGAGAAAATAGGACATTAAAATTGTTTCTGTTGACAAATAATGCAACAACAATAAATAAGTAAAGAGTAAATGCTCATAAAATATATTACTAATAGAAGGAAAACTCAACCATTTCCAATACAACTTTGAACACTCTAAACATCCACATACCAAGCAAAACTCACCCATGTGACGTTTATTATAAACTGAATAAAAAAAAAAGAGCAAAAAAAAGAAAGAATATCAAACTTGCTGGGTAAAAGATCGCAATGCCTAAAGCAACAACGAATTTCGACCTAGCAAAACGCAAATTCTCAATTATTATATCCAGGCAAAATGTTTCAAATAGTGGCTTTATTATTAGAAAGTAAAAAACCTATATCAAATTCTAATCCCAATAATATACACTACTAATTCTCTAGAATTACCAGATACTAATAAAACAAAAAAAAATCTATGTACAAACAGATAAAGTAATCATACCAAAAATCAAAATAAAAAATTATATATTTGTAGAATTGAGAGTAATAGCTTTTAAGTTTCCATATTCAGCAAATGAATATAATAATAGATGATCAAAACGGCAAAAAGTGAATAAATAAATTAACATTAAGGGTCTGTTTGATTGCCAGTAAAATATTTTCCGTAAAATGATTTCTGGAAAATGTTTTACTTTTCTGTAAAATGATTTACTGAAAAATATTTTCTGGTATTTGATTGAATCAGTGTAAAATATTTTCTGCTGTTCGACAGATTTCCTGAAAATATTTTCTGAAAAAGTTGTTTTTACATATATTAATATATATTAATAAATTTTTATATTTTAAATTGTTTTTACATATATTGCAATGATTTATTTATAATAATACTCAATTATTAAACTACAATATTAATCGTTATAAATTGAAAAAAAATACATTCTTATTATTAAACTACAATATTAATCGTTATAAATTGAAAAAAAATGCATTCTTATTAGTTGGAAAAAAAGTGAAGAGAAATGGCTAAAAATTTACCTTTTTTATTTTATTATTTATTAAATGGGAAGTAAACTTCATACAATACAACATTCTTGAGCAATAATTAAATTCCCAATAGACTAAACTTGTGATTAATTTGGTCAAAAATCAATCAAAGCTTAGGAGTTTGACACAATTAATTCAACCTTTCTCTATAAAATGAAGTATAAGCTTTATGGTAATCGAACATCTCTCTTAAGATCATCAAATGTTTTGTGAGAGTCAAAATTTCTAATGGTTAACCATTTACAAATGATGAAGTATTGTTGTCTAAGAGAGAGAGTAGTGATATATGTATACCATATAAACATACACTACTTTTTCTAAATGTCTGTACATATTAACAAACTTTAATACAACAATACAACTACATGTTGTCTAAGAGAGAGAGTAGTGATATATGTATACCATATAAACATACACTACTTTTTCTAAATGTCTGTACATATTAACAAACTTTAATACAACAATACAACTACATGCATGGTATTGATCCTTTACCTCCTTTTATGTATGTATATGTACTAGCTGATGTAGAATTTTAAGGGCAAGACTAGCTTGAAGATTCTTCTTAAGTCGGCTCCTTCCTTCATGGGGAAAAAAATACAGAACGAAGCTTGAATGAAGAAGAAGTCTCAACAACTTCAAGCTGTGTCATGATGATTGAGAAATTCTATTATACAAGGATACACTAGATCTACGGCCTGCATCAAAAGGAAGTGTAAATATTTAGGAGAAGCAATGTTCCAATTGGAATAACAGGAACATTTAGGACCTGTGCAGGGTCTGCCTGCTCACCGAAGAGAAATAACATCAGATTATTGTCAATATACATACAAGCAGATAATAACACTTCACAGAGAAACAATGCTTAAGCAATTTCGCTTCAATAACACTTGCCAAAGGTAAAAGCAGTTTGAGTGACGATCTAGAAGACATATAGTCCAATGATGATGCCAACGTAGTGACTGCTGCCAATCCAGAATCCTTTCCTTCATAACCTTATAAAAACAAGACATTTTAGCACTCCTATATATTGTTCAAGATACAAAGTCAAAGTAAGATGAAAAGTTTACTTATAAAACTATTCCATCAAGTAGCCTACCGGGACATATAGAACTCTTTCGGACTTATACAGCAACGATTTTGATTCCATCTAAGGGCCTTAAAGAGTTCAAAATTAATTGGCTCTACTCATAAAGGACTCAACATCATCCTGGTTGACATGCTTTAGCTGTGATAATTAAAACGCAACAGTTTGAACTCTTAGATTAGCCTCAATAAGCAAAATAAAAAGGTTCAAGCATCAGATAGTTGAACCAAGCGTAGCATTTTCTTTTGTGAGTTTAACCAATATTATCAGTACCTAGATCAACATAATTTGTGCACAAAGTTTTCTATTCTTTTATCTATAAATAAATTGCTGTTAAAATGTTTAACCGGTCTAAGAAGTGATTATAAACTGTTTACAAGTCTATTTCAGTCGGTGCTGTGTCCAAAGGAAATGAAATTCAAGTTGGTCACAGCTTCAAAATGCTAAATAAATTCTAATCATAACAGAACAGAGAAATTAAACATGCAGTTATGTGTTAATATAACAAACTATTTTGCAATACCAAAAAGGTAATAGCCAAAAGGATATGCAGTAATAGGTTTTACATAGGTCATAAATGTAGATGAACAAGCAAGTTTTTACAGAATCTTACCACATCGTGATAGCATCGCATATAGCAAGATACTGCCCATAGAATGACCAAGTGCAAGTAACTTGCCATCCTTTGGTTCACTCTTATCCTTTATGTATTCCATCTAAGATAAAAATTTTAGTTTAACAATACTCAAGTTAGTTGTCATGGCTTACGAATTGTCAGCTGGTGTACGCATCGCATAAGGGAGGCACCTCACCACAGCAGGGACGTCTTCTTCTAGGTAGTTATCAAAGTCCCAATCATACTTGGAAATAAGATCAAGTTGTTTCTGCATATCTTTTAGTGCTGTGGAAATGCTGTTTTGCATATCAAAAGCACGTACTGGAGATGATCTTTCAGCTTCTTCAATTATATTTACAAGCTTTTCAATTAAATCCGTAATTTGACTGGAAAAAGCATATCTTTTTTCTGTTTTTGAAAACCTCTTATAATCTGTACCCTTACCATAAAAATCCTTCCTCTGAGAAATAGAATCTAAAGGGTCTATATATTGTCCAAAATCCATTCCTTGTGTACTCAATCCAGCACCTCTGAGTTCAATAATCCAAGTATCATATCCTTGACTGCACATGAAGCGTGCGAACGAGGACTGAACATGAATTTGCATCATCAATACACTTAAAAACAAGAACCCCAAGAAAGCTAAAAGCCTAGAAATTACAATCCAACGGAAGAAACTCTATAAACAGAACAAGCGTAACCCCACAAAGCCATAAGCTACGAAACCACAATCCAATGGAAGAAAAGTTAAGAACATCGAGAAATACAATTAAAAGCTAAAAATTAATAACAAAAAGAAACCCATAAAAGCTATGAGGTTTAGAAAATTACAAACCCATCACGTAGAAGCTTGGAAATTGCATTAATTCACCAACAGAAATAATTCAATGAGAATGAAGAATGGATTGAAATTCGGGTATAGGGTCGGAGCGGGAAGGATTGAGGGAATCGAAATGAAGAATGGATTGGAATGGGAGAAGCCACAGAAAATGAGTAGAAATGAAAGTGGAAATAGAAAACATACATTTCTAAAGAAAGTCTGCAAAGAAAATTTTGAAGCTGAGACGATGAGAGTGTAGAGAAGAGAATGGAAAATGTCTTACGGAAGGAAAATCGGTAAGACGTTTTCCAAAACTAAGGAAGTGATTTTACCCGTGTTTGTAAAAGGTTTTCCTTGTGGAATTCATTTTCCTCCAATCAAACACCGGAAAATGGGGAAAACCAATTCCGAAAAATATTTTCCCCTATCAAACAGACCCTAAAAATACAAAAAATTAAGAAAAATCGTTACCAGATTTTATTTCCGCTTTTGGTGATGATAGGGATCGCGGAAAAGGAACGAAAATTCCAGGAAAAGAAGAAACAACTTTGAATACTTCAAATCCCTAAGGAGGCAATGCCATCAACTCATCTCAGACTCACCTTAAGATTTTACGAATTTGGTTTTGTTTGTCTCTTTCAATTTCTTCAGGGTCGGCAATTCGGATAGCCTGTTCCGGGTCGGATCTAGGTTTTCTCTCAAAAGTTGGGTTTCAAATGGACCGGGTTTAGTTATCAAACTGACCTCATAAACACCATTTATTAAACGAATTTTAATTTATGTATATATATTTTTTGAATAATTAATTGATGTATATTTATTTATATTGCAATAACGATAATTTACTCTTCCATTTTTATATTTTTTTATCAACTTGATTTTTATTTTTTGTTAAATTTCATTATTAATCTTTCAAAAATATTTAAATTGTTTTTAGAGAGGGTTTGGTTCACTAAATCTTATATTACATTCCGTAATAATATGATAGGAATGTAGCATTACGGATGGAATGTGAGATTGTTTTATTTGATTTATTTAGCTAGAATGTAAAATTCAAGTGTTTGGTTGGCAGGACATAAGATCACCTAAAAATACATTTTACTCAATTGTTTTTAGATTTTTTTTTCACAAATTTAGTTCATTTAATATTTTTTAGTCTCAAATTTTAAAAAATTATGATAAAATTATTACAAATTTTAGTTTTTTTATTACAATTTGTATATTGATAAATAAATATATAGGGTTGAAATAAATTTATAAATCATAACTATAATAATTTATGAAAAAGTAATCGCAACACCAACCATAATTATATTTATAGCTATAATTGATATATTAATAAATAATTTATTAAATAAAATATAATGATTATAATTGTAATGCATGATATCTACTTGTTCACTATTAAGAAATATAATTATTTTTAATAAATCTTAAATTTTATTCAAGAAAAAAATCTAAATAAAATAGAATAATAAAAACAAATGGTAATTTGTCTAATTTTTAAGATTACGCCCATAATCTAAGATTATTTAAGGAATGGTTCGTGATGAGATTACACTCTATATTACGGGATGGCCACAACATGAGTTTATGGGATGAACGGAATGTTTAATCCAAGCACCGTAATCTCATTGCAGAATGTAACATTACGGGTCGTAATGTTACATTTGCCGAATCAAACGCCCCTTAAATTTGTAATGATTTTAGCATGGTAATCCACTTATATTTCATACTAACATGAAATTATTTTATCTCATATGTCATATCAATAAATAATTTTAAAATTATAAAAAAATCCAACTTGTGAAAAGTTACAGCAAATTGATAAAAATTCAAAAAACTAATATGAAGTATAGTAAGACCTTAACTACAACTTCCTTATGCAATTAACTATGTGTACAATTATTTTATTTATAAAATATCATTTTTTGTGTTATTTCAACGACTAAATTAATGATATTTTACTGATGAGTCACTTTATAATAGAAATATTCATGATTTGGGTCAGGTTCTAACAAATTTTAGAACTGTTTGATAGGTTCAGGCTAGGCCTGATCTGACCTGAAAAATGTGCTTAAAATTTTGCTCAAGTTTGGGCTAGATAAAAATTCTAAAATCTGGGCTCGGCTAGGTCTGCCTCACCTGTATTAAATTTTTATATTATTTTTTATATATTTTTTTTAAAAAATATAATACATCAATAACACTAAAAACATCAAAATAAATGTTTCTCAATAAATTGAAAATAAATTTAAAAAAATTTTATACTTAAATAACACAAAGATAAGTGCAACTTAACAAACAAATGCCTCTAAAATAGTAGCAAAATTAACAATGACATAAGAGTTATACAATATTCAAACAATAACAACAAAATAATAATAACATAATAGTGAAAAGGTAGCAAAACAGTGGCAAAACAACCTTTTTTTTTTGGAAATCCAAACCGAGCTAAGCTTGAGCAAAAAATTTATTACCTGAGGCCCGACTCACTTTCTGAACAAGCTTTATTTTTGCCCAAACCCATTTTCGAGCTTATATTTTTACTCAAATCCTTTAATTTTTTAAGTGGCATTCGAGTTGAGTAACCCAACTGATAGATAAATTTACTCTATAATAGTAAGAATTTAATTTTTTTTGCTGGAGAGAAGGACAAATTTATGATATGTGTAAATTATTGGGTGAATTCCTCATCAATTAAATAGATCTCTTTCTATTGATTATTATGTTTGACATTTTCCCTACTATAATTATAAAAGAAAACAAAATAGAGTTTTTATTTTTGAAAATATATAATTTGGGTTAAATTATAAATTTAAAATCGAAAATGTTTTTGAATGAATTTACTCTAAATGTGAGTTTAGATGGACGGTGTGTTTAACTGCTGTTAGTGTAAAAACAGCGGTGGCAGTGAGATTAGATACTGTAGCGATACTGTAGAGTGAGACAAAAAGTAGCTAAACGCATCGCACCACATCCAATCGCCTATCCAAACCCACCCTAAATATTTCTATTTTTAATGTTAAATTCAAATATTTTGCTTAAAATATCATTTTAATATTTTGATGACTCAATTAATTTTTTTTAAAATTTAAAAACATAAGTAATAATTTATAAATGTCTGATACATAACCTTATATAATAAAAAATTAAGTAAAAATTATAAGTGTTTACGTAATATTAATAAAATCTATATTTATTTAAATTTAATTTGATTTAAAATTTAAAATTTTAATTAATTTTATTCATATTCGTATTAAAATTAAAATTTCGAATCTTAAATCAAAATTTAAACTTGAAGAGAGAGCGTGGAATTGATTGATGTAGTATAAATGAAGATAGGCCGAAAGCGGTGGTACCCTACGCTTGGGGCCGTTGGCACTTGGCAGCAAGGGCCCTCCAATGCAGTTGGGAGGTGGAGGCAATTTGGAAGTATTTGAAAGGCTGTACTTAAAATCATTATTATTTAACCTCCCCTAATTTGGCACTTTCTGAATCAATTAACCCTTTTTAAACAAATAAAATTAATTATTTTCCTGCTAACCAATCATTTAATTCCATCCTTAATTTTATTTATTATAATTTTCGAAACAAGAAATAATAACATACAAATATGGTAACAAGAAAGCAAAGTTCTCCTCTTTTCCTGGTTCACATGCAATTTTCCTTTGACTCTTCTTGTTCTTATCCTCCTTAAAAAGGTAAAAGTTAATAAAATAAATTTAAAAGACAAACCCTTTAAGAAGCCTAAAATTCCAATCTCTTCCACAAAAATGAAAAATCCCAATTTCAAAACAGCACCTTTTCTTTAACTTTGGGTACTTCTCCTTTTCAGTTATTTTGACTCTTTTGGTTTTGGAAAAGCTTCATTTTTGTTGTTGGGTTTTCTTGATAGGTGGGGTTTTGTTTACTTTCTTTTGTAGTTATTCTTTACTTTGATTCTTTGCCCATCATTTTTTTTTCTCAACTCCTTTTACCAGATTCACCACCTGTTTTTTTTAATTATTATTATTTTTTGTTTGAAACACCCGCGTGCATGTTCTTCAGTTTGTCTGATCTGGATTGGATCACAAGGTTCTTTCCTCTTTTTTTTTACTTTGAAGAGTAGTAAGAGAGAAAGAGAAATGGAGGTGTTTTTGATAGGGTTGAGTGCTTGAAAATATCTTCCTTCTTTTTTGGGGAGCATTGTTTGGTTGCTCAGAAAAAAAAGGAAGGAAGAAAGAAGCAGGTGAGAATTTTTTGGATCTCTATTACGTGTCCCCCCCCCCCAAATGATTCTTTTTGTTTATCGTAGTTATGATAACTGTCTAACACTGCATTTACGATGGAATTTGATTTGGGTTTGATTGGTTTTTGGCTGAAATTACGATTTACTGCTCGTTCTAGTGAAAAAAAGTTGTCAATTGTTTTTTTACTCTTTTAATTTTTGTGTGAATCTGTTGGTTTGTAGGGTGGATTAGTGTACTTATGTGCTTCCATTGTTAGGGGACTTTGAGTTGAAATTGAGTGTTCTAATGTTGAATGATTGAAATTGGGTATTAATTGGAAGCTTAATCTTGGGGATATGGCGGGTATTGATGTTTCTAAGTATGCACATAGTGCTGTGCACAAGGCTGTTGCTACAAAGGATTATGCTGGTCTTAAGAGGATACTCGCGGCGCTCCCACGTCTTGGGAACCCGACTGAGATTCAAACTGAAGCAGCCTCATTGGCCGAGGAAGAGAAGGCTGATGCGATATCTGCCGTGATTGATCGGCGCGATGCTCCTAACAGGGATACTCCTCTTCACTTAGCTGTTAAGCTTGGTGATGAAACTGCAACCGAAATGCTTATGGGTGCTGGTGCTGATTGGAGTTTGCAAAATGAACAAGGATGGAGTGCACTCCAAGAAGCGATTTGTAATCGGGAAGAAGCTATTGCTATGATTATTGTTCGGCATTACCCGCCATTGGCATGGGCAAAATGGTGTAGGAGGTTGCCTCGCTTGGTGGGAACTATGCGAAGGATGAGAGACTTTTACATGGAAATCACATTCCATTTCGAGAGTTCCGTGATACCTTTCATTTCCAGGATTGCTCCTTCGGATACATATAAGATTTGGAAGAGGGGTGCAAATCTGAGAGCAGATATGACTTTGGCTGGATTTGACGGATTCAGAATTCAACGTTCAGATCAGAGTATTCTTTTCCTTGGTGATGGTTCCGAGGACGGGAAGGTTCCTCCTGGATCACTATGTATGATCTTTCATAAGGATAGAGAGGTGATAAATGCTTTCGATGGTGCTGGTTCTCTAGCAACTGATGAAGAGGTTCGACAAGAAGTGGCTGCAATGTCTCAAACTAATATATTCAGGCCTGGTATAGATGTGACACAGGCAGTTCTTTTGCCGCAAGTAACATGGAGGCGACAAGAGAAAACTGAAATGGTTGGTGCTTGGAAGGCTAAGGTGTACGATATGCACAATGTTGTTGTTAGCATCAAATCTAGGAGGGTGCCTGGTGCCATGACCGATGATGAGTTCTTTGCAGCTTCCAATGGAAATGAAACAGAAAGTGAGGAGCTTGATGAGATCTTGACAGAAGATGAAAGGAGACAACTTGAAGTTGCTCTTAAGTTGGATTCTTCAGAAATATCCAATGAGAACGGGGATGGCATTATTGGGCATCGCCATAGTTGTTATGAGTCCAGGGAAATCCCTATCGAGGAGACCAATGGTTATAAAAATGTAGAGACTAAGCAGGAGAAGAAAGGATGGTTTGGTGGATGGAGGAAACGGGAGCCGAAGCATGAAGCGCAGAGGAAGATTGTGCCACCTAGAAGTTCTCTTTCTATAGATGAGAAGGTGAGCGACTTGCTTGGAGACTCTCCATCTGGGAATCAGATAAAACCTGGTAGGCATTCTGTGGAGATTGTGGCAAGGGATGATCATCGGAGGACTAGAGATTCACGGACAACTTCCACTAGTTTGGAAAGTGGTAATCGGTGCAAGGATAGTGGTCGGGAGAATGAGTATAAGAAAGGGTTGAGGCCTGTTCTTTGGCTTTCTCCAAACTTCCCGCTGCAAACTGAAGAACTCCTGCCATTGCTAGACATTCTTGCAAATAAAGTCAAGGCAATTCGTCGGTTAAGGGAACTGCTCACTACAAAGCTTCCAGCTGGAACCTTCCCTGTCAAGGTATGTTCCTTTTATGAAACTTTATGTGCCTTTTGCTTTCACATTATTTGCCTTTATTGTTCGGATTTGTGTTCATTGTAATAATGCACATTTCTTAATGACCGTATATATTTATATGTATTGTTTTCTCTAATGATCGGCTGGTCTCGCTCCTAGATAATCATGGGACGGCATTTCCATACAGAGAGATGTGGTTTTCAAAATATAGGTTTTTTTTTAATGTCAGAGTGGTCACCTAGACAATTGTATATGGTTTTCTGCTTGATACTTTGAGGCTTGCTGATTACTCCATTAGATAGAGCTGTTAGTGAGTTGAGATGTTATAAACCATTTAATCTTACACAATTAGAATCGACATTGGGCTTATACTTGATTTTAGTAGAGTTTAAGACTAGGATTTTGGCATCTTTGTGCCTGGTATAAGATCCAGTTCTTCCCTTCATCTATTGATGGAGATATGGATACATTCTTTCGTGTCAATGGTGCCAATGTACCGAACTCATTCCTCGGTTTTGGGGCTCTCTGCAAAAGATAAAAGAGAAAAAATAGGAATGGTGGCTAAGCAAAAAGAATGCTACTCATCGCCATCGTTATCCAGTAATGATTTGGAAGTCCAAGAAAATAACCTGTATCAAACAAAAAGGACATGTAGTTGGTTTTGTTTACCTAGCAACATCTCTTAAGGATTTTGAAGCTCCTATTTTTATGTTTTCTTCCAACTAAAAGTTGCATATCATTGAAAGCTTTGACATGTTTTGCAATCTGTTCCAAGTTTGGCATCTAGTGATTGAGGTATAGGAGGGACTCGTCCATATAGGTTTACTGAAATGGAAATCATATGTTCATGGGATTGCCCTTTGCTGTAGGCTCGACATTTGCAGTCCGTTTTTGTCTATGCTGTTACTTTCTATTCCTATACATTTTTCTAGCATTTAAAAGCGGCAGTCTCTTATTTGGTGTTAATTCCAGAAACTTTGTTTTGTCTAGATTTCCTAGTTGTTTCGATTTCAAGTCAAATACTCTGTCTGATTGATGGTGTGCTTGGTTTCTAACATGATTGTAGCTCATATATATGTGTATGTATTTATATGAATTAGGACCCTACAAAGTACTCTTAGAGTAGGAGCTAGACTAGTTTTATGGATAAGTTTTTGATGATTAATTCTGTTTGTGATATGTGTAAGGAGTTCTATTTTGTTGCTTGTGGTAGAAAATATTTAATTTGGAATTTGAAAGTTATTTATTGGTATTTTGAAAAGATCATTTGAATTATAAGAGTGGAGTATCCTCAAAACATGTAATCACCTACATTACTCGAACGTGAGGGGTGCGTTTTGAATTTATTCCATATATTTAGAGGGTTATATTCTTGTTCTCATGTTTGAATGTGTGCTGGTGATAGGTGTCAACGTAGTTGTTTTGGCTCAGCCGCCAAACCAAATGCATGAACATGGTTTATGTTGTCTCATCAATTACATTATTTTAGCTTTGTACTAAGAAATGCTCATTGTTGCACTTAGGTTGCAATCCCAGTGGTTCCAACAATCAGGGTATTGGTTTCTTTCACCAAGTTCGAAGAACTACAGCCAGTGGACGAGTTCTCTACACCCCCTTCAAGCCCCGTTGTTGGGCGAGAAAGCCCTGCGGTGACACATGTGACAGGTTCGTCCTGGTTTCAGTGGATAAAGGCACCGTATCATCGGCCGAGCTCATCCAATTATAGCCACAACAAGATAGAAAATCTTCAAGATCCATTTGCAATACCCCAAGATTATACATGGATCACAGCTGAAGCAAAGAAAAAGAAGATGCAAGAGAGGAGCAAATCAAAGAAAGGTAAGAGTCAGAACCATTTGAAGTGAGACTGAGAAGAGCAGATAACTGAATAGGAATTAGTTTTTCATTAAACCTAAAAAAAAAAAAAAGTGTTTCAATTAATGAATGAAAAAGAACAAAAAAAAGAATGTGATTCTTACATTTTACACACAGCATTTGGTTGGCATTTTGGTGGTGGTCTTTGGATTTACTGATTTACATCATTACTTGTGAAGCGACTTACCTTTTGAATACTGACAGAAATGGCAGCAGAAGTTTATTATATATATTCTGGATATCAGGATTTTATTGATCCTGTAAGTCGTTTTTATTCTTGAAAATCGGGTTTTAGGTTGGGTTTAGTTTTATAAAAGTCAATATAATATTAAAAGATTATAGTAAATTTTGGATTATTTTATAATAAATTTATATGAAAATGTAAAATTGTAAATATAATATCATAGGGTTGTGAACATAGACCATTGGAGATTAAGAAGTACTAAACTCTTCATCAATCATCATGCATAAACCACTATTATTGTTGTAAGTTCAATATTTTTATCAGCGTTATTGTGGGCTTGTTTGTGTTTTTCAATTTTCTTCCTATTAGTCTCTGCGATGGAGCTTACCAAGATCATCTTAGTATAATTTAAACTTAAGCAAAATAATTTAATTTAATGATAATATATTCTTTAATATAATTTTGAAAAATAAATAAAAATATTCAAAATTAATTTAAAAAATAAAAAAACTTGAACTAACCAATATGCACCTATATTATCAGTAATAAAATTGAAGAATACATTTTTGATATTATTTTTATTTTAAAATCAATATGTTTCACCAATACAATAACATGGACGAACATGGTTAAATGTCCCTATTTGACTTATATTCTTTTGAGAACTGAGTGGAATCTAAGGCAAAGCAAGGTTCTTTCAAGTCCTAATTATGATGAAAAGCATGGGAATTTTATTATATGCTGTCTTGTGGATAATTTAGCCATCCAAGTGTGTTGTGTGAAAGACATGTTAATTAGTTTAATATTAATTTTCTTTACAAAAAGTAAAGTGAGATAACAAACAATTCAAATCAATTTTAAAGCATCTTAGCCATGATGCTTTTTTCCTTTTGTTGCTGTAGAGGCGTGTGCATTTATGCCATGATTCTGGTAATGACCAAAGTTTTCAATAACTTTGCCTTTTCGGGGTCCTACACGCTTAAAGATCTGCAAACTCCATGATAATGTCAAGTTACCCATTACCACCTTTCTTGGAGTGTCAACAACTTCGAGGTTTTTAATTAAAGTTTTGGATTTAAATTTTGTAGATGCAAAATAAGGAGAGCTTATAACTTCCCGTCTAGGAGATTGACTTGGTTTGACTTTAGATTTAGTTAAAGCCCAATATGACTAATAGACATAGAAAAATTTTGAGAAAATTTTAATTTCACATGCATTTGGTCAAGGTCATAAAGAAATTTAATGGTTGGTTGAAAGGATTTATAATTTTTTTTGGTAGGTAGCGATTCTCTCGTTTAATTTTGAACACATTTAATTATTCTGTTCATTATGAAAGCGCATAAAAATTATTTAGTAACACATGTTTTAGAATTAAAAAAATAAATATAAAAAATGAATATAGCATTTCTTTAGAGAATAATATCTCTTACTGAATCCGTATATATGTTAAATAAACTTAAATACAAAAAATTTTAAAAATGAAACATTAAAATGACACAACGTGCACCTAAAAGGAAAAGGAAGAAACATATTCACCAGTTGTGCAACAATTATGACCAATATTTGGTTTTGTTGTGCTTTGAGGGTAGGGCATAAGGGAACACTCAAAATTTAACAACCCCCACAACTAGAGAAGGGGGTGGGGGACCCTCTTCCTCTTCTCCCCATGCTTCAGATTTATAGACATTGATTGCACAATGAAGACACTTTGTTAATGTGGGCACTAATTAAGCATCAAACATCATTTCTTTCATGCATTCCTTCCTTAATTAACAATTAACAAATCACTTTGGGTCATTGTTAACTCCAATGCATCATACATACATCTATTATATGAACTAATTGAATTATACATTGAGATGTGGAGAAATGGACTTCGACTCATTTGGCTAACAATGAATAGGCACTAAACAGTGCAAGATTCATGCATGTAAATCATGTATACAATTTTCTCATCCAACATTATATCATAAAGATCATTACTAAGATCATGTTGAAGGAGGAGTTTTTTTACCTACAAGGGGAATGTTGCTTCATTGAATGACACAAACGCAAGACCTCCTAACCCCTTCCAGCTCCCCATCATCTGACACACTTTCACAATAGAAAACCATGTCAGAAATATATTGAAATTGGTTGATTTACTCATCATATTACAAGCAAAGTGAAATTTATAGTAAACTAGCTTGGGATTCATCAAACACAAGTATCTTAAATAACAAGGACTTTTACCTTGGCTCAAACTCTCGCACATGAGCAATATCTTTTCCATGAGCATCTGGCCAACTTACTTTCCTCCTTTCAGTCTTCATTAACTCACCCTCTCCATCATTATCATCTGCTGCTGCTGTAGTTGTTTTCTTCAGATTACTCTTGAGAGTTGGGTTTGGTTCAATGTGGGAGCCATTAGTCCCACTGCCATTGCTGATCTTGTCGATGCTTAACTGTAATTCATCATTGTTGTTATTATTACCTGCTGCTTCTTCCATGACCCCATCTTTAATGTTCTTTTCCAAACTAGTCCTCTTCTTGATGTTGCTACTGCTGCTGCTTCTATTGCTAATAATCTCTTCTTCTTTGCTACTCGAATTCCTCGACGGCACATAGCAAGAGCAGACTAAAGCAGTGCACCGGTTCTGCGCCGACGCCGCCAGGAGTGCAAGCCCTAATCCCAACAAAGCTTGTGTATATATTTGCTTCTTACTTGTTGGTCACCATGAAAACCCTAAACCCTAAATGTTATCCGGCCCGAGCGAGCTTATACATATACATATGTATTTGCTTCTTTCTTATTGATCATACCATGAGACCATGAAAACCGTGGTTGGTTTCTTATGTCTCTTTGATCTAAGAATGCCAAATAAGAATGGTGAAGGAACAACTTAAGCTATAAATATAGAAGGCATACATATGATGTATTAGTGTAACTTTGCTTTACATAGAAGATAGTGGGATAGGAATAACAAGATGTGGCCGATTTTTTTTTTCTATTTTTAATTTAATATTTTTTTCTTTGGTAGGTGTAGAGAATGTGATTGTGGAGATTTAAACTCTAGACCTTAATCCGTTAATATAGAGCCTAAACTACTTTGAATTTTGAATGATTATAGAGTTAAGTTTTCTTATAAAATATTTTTCACAAAATTATTCATTACTCAATTTTCTTTTACCTTTGAATTTATAAGTAAATTCATTAATCATTCATTCATTTTACACATTCAAAATATATTGATAGTTAAACATAATAATTAAATAATTTTCTATCCATTTAAGTTTTTGATAGGGTTAAATTATAGGGTTTAAATTTAACAATTATTTTCGTATTCAGGTCTGAATATTTTTTTTTTGTTGAAGTTAACTCTTGCACTTGGAAATTATTCCCTCACATTGGATTTCAATTTTTTTTGTCCAAGTTAGTTCTTAAACTTGACAATTGTTCCTGCATTAGGGTTTTTTTTTTTCAAGTTGGTCTCTGATATTTCATTGAAAACGTTAAAGTTCCTGCCCCAGTATAAAAGCAATTAACAAGTTCAGAACGCAATATAAAAACAATTGCTAAATTAAAAGATAGACCAAAAAATTAAACCCAATGTAATAATTATTACCAAATTTAGATCCTTTAATCCTTTTTGAAATAATCGATTACACAATTTTATTGAAAGAAAAACAGGTGCAATTATGTTATGATATAACAGCTCTCCCCACTTGTTTTCTTTTGCTTTTTGCCATCAGCACTCATTAGTGAGGCGAAAATGGGGAGAAGAGAAAAAAAGAAGAAAGAAAGATAGGAGTGGTCATCACCCCCCACACCCAACCTTTTGACTGTTTGTGTGGGGTGGAATATGTATTCATTGTTTCGTTGTAGTTTAAGTTTGAGATAGGCATCTAATCTTTCATTCTATATATATATATATATATATATATATTTGCTTTCTCGTTTTGTTTTTTTTGCTTTATTCATGGCACGAGAGCCTGCAATCAATAAGTAGTAAAGAGATAAAATAATTAATAGTTTTAAGAACATTATTATAGGAAGAACAAAAAAAAGAAGCAGCAAGGGCATGATAATATTAATGGGTTTGTTTACAATCACTCTATTCGTTTCTTCTATAGAGTTTAGGCTTAGGAAATTGCAACACCAAAGCATCGCCCACGGGAAGCAATAGTTTAGTGAGAGATGGTAGGATTAGGAGGTTTGATTGATGTGTTTATAAACTCTTTATATTTTTAATTAATTTATTTTTATATAAAAAGGTTTGTTTGAATAAATCCATGATGTATAAATTTATGCATTTTTAATAAATCATATTATTAATAAATAATAGAAAGGTGAAATTGATTAGATAATTAGAGTTTTTTTATTAAAATAAAGTTATATAATTTTTTTATATTTTTCTTAAATTATTTATTATACATAAAAATTTCATCTCCTATACAATTATCTTAGGTAGGGGTATTCAAGTAAATTTCACGTCTTTCTCCTCAACAAAAGGATTCTTTGGCTAAAGATAGGCAAGATTAGATTATAGAAAACTTTCTTTCCTAAGCCTCCCTCTCTACTCTTCATGCTTAACGGCTACGACCAACCAATGCCTCTCAGTTCACCAAATGAACCACTTATAACCACTATTTTTCACTTTGTGTATTAATAATTGATGCGGTGAATGTGAATTAAACAGACGAAGTTTTATAAAAGTTTCTCTAAAATTTGATGACCCTCAAGGATAAATTTCACATAATTTAAAGCATCATGTGATGAACTTTGTTGATAAACGTAATAATAATTAACTTTTTTAAGCATACTTTGGCAAAAGGTATGATTATATTATAAACAATTATTAACGTTTTCTCAAGTTCTTCATGGATAAGTTTCGCACGACTTAAAGTATTGTATAATAAACTTTGCCAACAAGTGCTCATGGTAACCACAAACTTTTTCAAACATACCTTGACAAAAGGTATGATTATATTATTAAAAAAAATTGATGTTTCCCCCTGTAGGGATAAACATTGCTTAGCATACTTTGTTGGGAACAACTCACAATTAGTCTTACTAGTAGTAGCAGTTTACGGTCGAACTTGGTCTTTTTAAGCACACTCTAGCAAAATGTATAATCAATATATTAAAAATTTATCAACATTTTTATCAAGTTTCATAAGGATAAATATTACACAAATTAATAGCTCTCTAAGTATTGAGCATACACCTTCTCAAGTGTAGCTAAATATTGAGCTTACACCTTCTTAAGTATAACTTTCTAAATTTTGAGTTTACACATTCTCAAGTATAAAAATTTAGGTTTACATCTTATATATAACTTTTACGTTTCAAACTTATACCTTCTCAAGTACAACTCACTAAATTATAAACTTTCACTATATTTAGTACAAACTACCTTTCCAGACACTTGATGTTTTGAGCTCGCATTTCTTCAAGTACAACTTCCTTATCAAACACTTAGCGCAAAACTCCTCAATCATGCATTGCCTTTTCAGGAACATTGAACCTTCACGAACATAAAACCTCTCTACACTCAAATTTTCATATAAAAACTTTTTAGCTTTTATAAGCAACAAACATTTTTAGACACATATCACATTCTCATCTATTTAGCCACTTTTATGAAGTTAAACATCGAAATGTAATGTTAAGTGAAACTCCCTAGCCACCGTACAACTCTCAATCCAATCGAGTGAATCATCTTAAAACATATCTTTATTGGTAGTCAAAAACTCCGAACATCTTTTACAACATAAAAGTTAAATAAATAAATAAATAAAACATTTCACAGACAACTCAAGTTCTTAATAAGGTAAAAAGATCACAACTAAAGCTCCTAGACCCGGCCCAGGAAAATCGGAACGGTCGGCCCGTTAGACAGTAACGAATTGTTGGGTCTAGAGGGCTGGCTTTTTAACACTTTCCACATCGTACTTGGGAGAGGGAGATTTGAGCTAAGCAGCGAGTCGGGAGGGAGACAGAGTCGAGTCGACTCGAGTGAAGCTACTCGCTGTTTCAATCAAACTTTCAAATCTTTTGAAGCCAAACCTAATCCATCAGGTCGGTTCTTGAATCATCATTTTCAAATCCGTGTTAATGATTGTGTTTACTTTTTGTTTGATTGCTTAGAAAAGTAAGGAAAATAAATGGAAGAGAAAGGATAAATGAATGACTAATTTTGGTCTGACTTTGAAAAAAAATACAAAATCTGCAATTTAATTCAGTATAAAGACTTTCTTTTTCTTGCATGTCCTAAAGGAGATAGATTTTTGTATCATTTAAGAAAAGAAAAAAGATCTCAACAAGTTCACAGCAGCATTTCAACAATGAACAGGTGCGAATTCCTTTCTGGTACCTTTTCTTTTCGTAAATTAAGATATTTTTCGGTGCTTATTTAGCTTTTAATGAAGGATTATCTGCTGTAATAATAGGATTTTTGCAACAAAAGCTGGCTCAAATGTTTATAGATTGAGAATTCCTTGGAGGCCACTTTCTAATGATGCTGCCCCACTATTATCTAGCCAAAATGCTGGAAACCCTGAAAAAGTATTTTTTTTTGTTTAATTATATTTGCTTCCTGTAGTTTCTGGTTTTATTTCATGTTTTACTGTTTTTTTGAATTTAAATATAGCTAATTGTTCTTTTGATGGTTCTTTTAGGTTTTTTCCCCTTTTAATTTGTTTTATAATTAGTTATATAAATTGGTGTAAAATATTGGATTAAGTTTTTTTTTTTTTAACATTTTAGGAGAGTGAAGCTAAACAATATGACATTGCAATTGTTGGAGGTGGCATGGTTGGCCTGGCCCTCGCTTGTTCCTTAGGTAGCTAAATTATTTGTATTTGCCCGTCTTCTTATTTTATGCAATTTATATTGTCCTATAGATATGGTTCATCAATTTTGCAAATGTGTAAGCATTCATCCATAGGCATCACGATTGTGATAACACATAGATGCTAGTGACACTTATAAACATGTATAATTAGAACTTGTAATCTTACAGAGCATGTTATTGAGATGATGAAATGTTTTAGTTTTTGTACTATCATGTTAATTTGCAGCTAGTAGACCGTTAACAAGACACTTGAATGTTGCCATCATCGATAGCAATCCAGCTTTGGGGAGAAAACACTTCATTAAGAAAGAAGACCTCCCTGACCCAAGGGTCAGTACAATTACACCTGCGACTATATCTTTCTTTAAAGGTAACTAACAGACTGTATTAGACAACTTTAATCCTTATGTTGTTGTGACCATTTTGGGAAAATCAAGAAATAGTTGTATGCTAGTATCTTCAAAATATTGAAAAATGTAATTTAAAGTGGAAAGTTAGATATTGGTTGTGTTTTAGTAAAAAACTATAAGATTATGATGTTAGCCATGGTTTTTCAAATGAAAGCTGATTGTTTTAGGACTATCACTAGTATCTTTAGACCCTCCATCTGTAAGGTAAGCATGCTAGAAAGGGAAAATGTTTGCCTAATTGATTACTAAGCATTGCTTTGACTAGTTGATATTTTCCCTTGATTTCCCATGCTTGTTTGTCATGTTTATTCTGCTCTCAGTAACAGTGGCAGCATATATTGCAGATATTGGTGCTTGGCAATTTGTTGAGCAGCATCGACATGCCTACTTTGATAAGATGCAGGTGCTGGCTGTTATATTTGCTCTTTTGCAGATGATGTCTTTTTTGTTATGGCCATCTTATTCATTGTCTTTGTTGAAATAAGAACTGTGTCCTAGTTCCTTGGACATTGTTGATTTCAAATGGCACCTAGAATGTATTCAATTAAAAAAAAATGCTAACAGATTCATTATACCTATTATAGGTTTGGGACTATACTGGTTTAAGTTACGCAAAATACAATGCTAGGGATGCAGACAAAGAAGTACTCGGGTAAGTGCCTGCTATAAACCAAAGAGGTAGTTATTATTATCTTTACATGCTAATGCCTATGTGCTGGTTATTGATACAACATTAGGTGCGTTGTGGAAAATACGGTGCTACTTAGTTCTCTGCTGTCACGTGTGCAGGTATTGATTTGTCATAAAACCTTTAGCTTAATTATTCTCACTTGAAGTCTTTTTTCTTATCATTTATCCTTTGAACAGTTATTTGGTCCTCATATTTCTGCTTCAAAGACAAAAAATTGTCCACTTTATATTGAATTTTTTGTAGGACATTCCCACTAGTAATATTGTAAAAAAGTCATGTTTTACGTTCACAATTGAACCTAGGTAAATTAAATATTTTCAGGAAACAGATTTGCCGAAGAAAATATACCCATCAAGATTGAATTCAATGTCTATACTACCAAATTCTTCATCCTCGGAAGTTGACAGCACATTATCGATGACAGCATTGTTTACTCATGGGCGTTTAGCAAAGTTAGAACTGGAGGATGGCAATAGCCTATACGTGAAGTTGGTGGTAATTGAATTTGCACCTGGATGAGTTATATTGCTCGTTTTGAATATAATAGGATGTCTTGAAATATTTCAGATGGCATTTTTCATTCATAAATTTTTTATTGGTGCAAGTTACATGAGATTTATCTCAGGTAGGAGCAGATGGGGGCAAATCACGAGTTAGAGAGTTAGCAGGATTCAGAACAACGGGATGGAACTACTCACAGAATGCCATCATATGTACAGTTGAACATGATGTAGAAAACCATTGTGCATGGCAGAGGTTTCTACCTTCTGGTCCGCTTGCTCTTCTGCCAATAGGTGATAAGTTTAGCAATATCGTTTGGACTATGAGCCCGAAAGAGTCATCAGAGTTTAAATCAATAACCGAAGATAACTTTCTGGAAGCTGTAAATCGTGCTCTGGATTATGGTTATGGTCCTCATCCTACACCAAGCATATTGGGTAGTTCAGACTTATTTTCTTGGCTCAAAGGAGGTATCTCCAAGTCTGCTAATGATTGCTTTGAAATCCCACCAAAAGTAATCAAATTGGCCTCTGAAAGAATGGCTTTCCCATTATCCTTGAGGCATGCCAACGACTATGCGTCAAAGCGCGTTGCTCTAATTGGCGATGCAGCTCACACTGTACATCCTTTGGCAGGCCAAGGAGTTAATTTGGGTTTTGGAGATGCATCTACTCTTTCCAGTGTCATTTCTGAGGGCATTGCAGTAGGAGCGGACATCGGGGAGGTACGTATAAAACAAACCATTGCCCTCTTTCTTTCAAGAAAGAATCGTGGATCCTTAAATTGCGGTGTTTTAAACTGTTTCAGGTATCACTACTGAAGAAATACGAAGCAGATCGAAAACCAGCGAATGTGATGATGATGGCAGTACTGGATGGTTTTCAAAAGGCATACTCAGTTGATTTTGGTCCACTAAACATTTTAAGAGCTGCTGCATTTCATGGGGCTCACCATATTTCACCACTTAAAAAGAGCATCATCTCGTATGCGTCGGGGGAGATGAGATTGCCACTATTTGCCTAAAGAAGACCGTCATCAAAATAATCACTGATAAATTAGGTTAAGAGTGTTTTTTTCCTTGTACAGGAGTAAATTGTTTTCAGCAAAGCTTTTACGAATAATTGTAAAATTTTAACTTTGATATGAGACGAATTGCATTAAACAGCTCGGTTATTGAACAAGTAGAATTCAAATATATTTTGATTTAAGTAGTTTTTGCAAAAATATAAAATTTCATTTGTATTAAAGAATTATAAGATGAACTTGATTTTGTTTGTTAGATAAAAAAGAGATTATGTTGGTGGTGATTCGATCTATCATCTATCCCTCCTTGTTCACACATTTGAACAAAATTTTATGACTAGCTATTTACCGGAAAATCAATTATTATTTGATTTGGTCGAGGTAAATTCTTTTGTTTATCTTTAAACATTTTGATCTTCCCTAAAAATTAATGGTAAATCTATAATTTACCTCCCGTAAATGAATAAAATTATAATAGAATCCTTGAAAATTTTAAAAACCATGTGTATTCGTATTCCTTGGTTTAAATAAAATAAACATGTTATCGATTAACAATAACTTGAAACAAAGAAAGATGAATAATTATAGCATAAATAAATGGGATAAAGAATAGTCAAACCGCATTTTAAACATTGTATTATAGCTTGCTGGACATTTAAAATATGAAAATAAAAATCTTTTGACAAACAGAAATTATACTGTTCATGAACCATGTCTCATTAGCAGTCTATTGATTTGGATGAAACCAAAAACCCTAAAACATGAAACTTGAAATAGGATTCGTATTTGACATTTAAGGTGAACCAGGGTCTCATACAAATATCCATAAACCAAAATTTTGGGTATTTATGTTGCTGTATTCCATATCTAAATCTCAAAGACATATAAATTATTATATTCCATTTTATATAATATCAAGATCTGCTATACAAGCATATACACAATTGAAGAGACTAGTTACGTTAAAAATGCTTACAAAAATGTATCCCGGATTAAACGTGCTAACACACGAGACGATAACCGGCTAATCAACTCGGGAAGAACCCTGGCAGATATGCCTGGCAACACTGGAAGCAACTCCTGGATAACCTGAGCAACATTTACACCCTGTCGATGTTTAACAAAATGACACGCAATTAATGTGACATGAAGAATGTATAATAATCGCTAAAAGAGAGATAAGTTTCGTAAATGGTTTCGATTTGTTAAAACTGCAAACTTTGGAGTACCTGACTTGACGTCGTTGATATTGAACTTCCCGCTGTTAAGAATTCGAGAATTTTTTGGACATTATTCAGTATAACTCTGTCTTCCTCGGTTATTGAAGGCAAAAGTCCTGCTGGTTTGAAGGGTCCAACTGTTGGAACCAAGCTAAACACTGGGGCAGCATTTCTTACTCCCAACACTGACATTATTTGAACCAACTGTTCCCTGCTAAGTGCATCAATGCCCTTCACAATCTGCTTAGTAAACCCAGAAACATTAGTTCAATATTTAAGCCACCTCACACCAAAATGTCATGAAGAATCGATGCTCAAAAGGTAAAGCAATTACATATCCACAGACCAAAAGAGAAACAAGAAGGAACTAGGTAAAGTAACACAAGCGTGCAACTTTCTCAAAGAAAATGATTATAACCAAACATTTTTTTTTCCCTTCTGAATATAAGATCAGAAATTACCTCATCAAGAAGAAATTCTCGGAAAAAACTTCCCTTCTCAGACAGTAGAAATCCTAAGGCTGCTCTTGTTTGAACAGGTTGCTTTGATTGAGATTCACTTGGTAGAAATCTAGGGAAGGAAATATCTGCTTGCCTTTGTAGAAGACCTAGTTCAGCCATATCCCCATTCAAATTCTCCCCACCTCCACTTTTTGCTGCAGTTATGAAATTCTCAAAGGCTTGCATCACATCAATGAATCTTTCAGCATCAAAAACACCTGATTTCCCGTATATTGTATAACGCAAAGCATTCCTTAGCCGCGGGGATTCATCAGTGAGCAGTCTCTGACAATAGAAAATAATACAAGGAAATGGTAAACGTTATGGTCAGAAAAACATTGACCACTTAGGAAGACAAAGCACAACAGCAATGATACAAATGTTTGTGCACTCTTTCATCTTGATCCTATACTTTGGTGATTGGTTGGCCACATGGATCCTTAGACAACCTTAAGAATTGTACTTAAGACAATAACATTGATTTGTTACATCAAAAGAAACATGGTATCCTAGAAGCACTCTTCGGCTATCATAATTTAATAAAATAAAACTAATGAATCAAGCAGTTGACTATTTAGTCATCAGAAATTCAAAATAACAATAGTCAGTGCATATTTCACATCATCCTTACACTTATAAATCAATTTATTTTCAAAAGAGAATTAGCAAAAACAGAATATTCATACCTGTGCAATATAAGGATAGGCCTCATCCACGATAGCAAAATCAGGATTCCCCACTAAAGCTATTCCTTCCAACACCCCAATTGCCCTAATTATAAGAGCAAAATAAGGAGGTATCCTAAATGGATAATCAAATGTTATCTGCGCCAAATCTGATGCCAGGTCCTGAAAGTTGATGTTTTTTGCACCCCCACCCTCAAGTGCTTGATCAAAAACCTTTGCCAGAACGGGCAAGATTGGCTCTAAATTAACCCCCTCAGGAATGAAATCAAGTTTAACAAAATCCTTAACTATTTCTGGATAGTCCCGGTGTATAAGATGAGCAATTGCTTCAATCATTCCATACTTCTGGTCATCAGTTAATTTTGTCACTAAACCTGTTACAACATAAGTAAACTTTAAACTCTATAAAAATAAAGCCTAGATCAACAAGGTATTATCATAGTAAAAATTTAGCATTTGTAACCAAAATCAACATGATATCAATAGTTTGCAAAGAGAAATACTAGATGATTATTGGAGGACAACCACATATCAATCTCTCAACAAAGAAGTAACTCAATCTATGTGATGCCATTAAACATGTTGACAAAAAATCTTTAAGCATAAATTCTTACCAAAGTCGAGTATGGCTAGCTTTCCATCAGGAGTACGGATCAAATTCCCAGGATGTGGGTCAGCATGGAAAAACCCGGTATCAAGCAACTGAAATCAAAATGGGTAAGCCACACAGATTAGATAATAAACTTAGGAGTTTGTCTGATGTAGAACACTGAAATTTATACCACTGTTTAGTAGCAACTATAAGTACACAAAAAACTGATAAGTGCAGAAAGGAAGATGAAGACATATTTGAGTAATGGTTATTGATGCTAATGCAGAAACATTGCCAATATTAACATTTATGAAACACAGACAACTACCCTTGCCATTTGATATTCAGCTTCAGGACATTCAAACAGAAAAGGAAAGTTAAAACCAGCCTTCTTTTTCATATATATATATACACACACACACACACACACGAGAGGTTCCTTCTCTTATCTCAATATAACTTGCTAAACGAAAGTGAATATTAGAACTACAATTAGAGTGCAACAAGTTCCTAAATGCACAGGATAGGATTAAACGTCTAAGGAATTGGCTAGTGTTTTTGAAATTAAAGCAGGAATAAACAACAATACTACCACTCTGAGAAAATGAAACTGTTGCCATCATCTCTCACATTTATCCTCCTTATCATCAATAAGTTGAAGCATCAATGTTTGACTGGCTAAGGCAACAAATACAATTTTAAAGCTAATTAACCAAGAAAACTGACAAATAAGTAACATAGATGCACCCAGGAAAGACTGACAAGAAAACCAAGTTTCTTACTTGACCCATGTGTCCCCTAGACATAAACTAGGATGACAAGAATAACGTAGTATATTACCTGCTTTAGGTAGCATATCACTCCAACATTGACCAATTCACCAACATCACTTTCTGTACTTTGTGATAGCTTCTCTCCTTCGATCCACTCTGTAGTAAGAACCTTCCTTGATGTGTATTTCTGATAAGTCCTTGGTATAACAACCTGAAAACAAAAATAGTCAGTCTATTGATTTCACTAAATATTCTTAAGAAACTAACTAAAAAGAACAACTTGAAGAAATAACTTCTTTTAGTCAGAATTACATAATCAGACTAGTATCTCCAAAATCAGGAGCCACTTCAGCAGACATTAGAAAGTAATGTGTTCAAAAAAAACCATACTAACCTGTGGAAGGTCCTTACGCATCATTTCAGAAAAGCGTTGTCCATTTTCACCCTCATTAACATAATCTAGCTCCTCAAAGAATCGTGCAGCCCATTCATCAACCAATCCAACCACATCTATGGAGATCTGGAATGGTAAGGGAAAGCAAGCAATGCATGGAAAAGTATCAATATTACAGCTACAGAATATAGAGGCCTCTTTATAAGAAGGAAAAAGTTTAGTAAAAAGCTAAACGTAAACAGATACATTATATACCTGAGGAAACTTTCGGAGCGCCAAACCCAAGTTTCTTATGATGAACAAATCAACAGTCACTGTCTCAAGAACAAAAGGCCTCTGCACTTTGACAGCAACCAGATCTCCATTCTCTTTCAAGCGTCCTTTATACACTTGTCCAAGAGATGCTGTCCATAGGTATCCACACATTGTTTGAAGTATTTATAGTTGGAATAGCACGTAAAAACTAGTAAAATTATCTCTATAAAATAAATAAAGAAGTACGTATATATGTACACATGCAACATATATTCAAGCTGAGATTACCAGCAGCTATTGGCGAAGAGGAAAGTTCAGAGTAGATTTCTTGCCATGGCTGACCAAGTTCCTCTTCAATAAGAGCCATTGCTATGTCATCTGGAAATGAAGGAACCTTTGCATATGAGCAAAGAAAAGTCGGTTATAATAATATACTTACCATACCCCCTTAAAGAAGTAATATACTAATGCTAACTAGCAATATCCAAGTTACGGAAGGTTGTCAGCATTTTTGGAGGAAAAAATAACCTTTCAAATTAAAATCCCGTATCATGTGATAATTGAGAGACATTTCAATTTCCTAAAATCAATTGGTCTGCAAACTGATATGGTATTGGAACCAAAAACAAACAAACAAACAAACAAATAAATAAATAAATTGCATCTCACATTTGAATTCTATCAAAAAGGGTAGACAATATGGGAACAACAAGTCTGCCATCTAATAGAGGTATTTCTGAGATTGAAGACTAGAGAGGAGTTCATCCCAAACAACAATATCTAAAAACAGTCATCAAAACTAAGTGGTGGACTTGTATCACATTATCCATCTCACCTATAATGGTTCTAAATGTAAGAACTAAAACTCTCTACTCCTAATAATTTATTTTTTTGGAAAACGTTTGAGCCATAGAAGAAGAAGAAGATAAGAACTGATTCAATATGAAGAAATGCCAAAGTGATAATTCTACCTTATCACAAAGCTTTTGCAGCTCCATCATTGCAACAGGAGAAAGTATATCTGGTCGAATGCTCAATGCTTGCCCAAGCTTTATATATGCAGGGCCCAAAGAGGTAACAATTTCCCTTAATTCAATAGCTCTAGCCACTTCATTCTGTTAATAAAACAGAAACAAATTTGAACATGAAAATTTATGCGTGCATTTAGACGCTAACAAAGACACAAACAGCAAGGGAGGCTCAAAAACTTTAACAAAAGGTAGAATCATTTATAAAAATAATGTCACTTAGTAGGATATTTAGAAATTAGAAGCTAACAGGAAAAGAAGGTGATAGAGAATTGTGTGTTCACCTCTTTGACCTTCTTGTTTACCACATCCATAGCCAAGCGTGAGAGGAAACCCCCAGCAACAGATAGTAACTGTATAATACGAGTTGCAACAGCACGAGGTCGTTTCCCCCAGTATGCAGAGATGCTGGCCGGATCATATGCCAAAGGTAAGAACTCACTGCTTTCATCAACCTATGTAACGAGAAAATGATTTATGCTTGACCAGCCAAAAATTTAGGCATAGCAAAATAAAGAAATGGCAGACTAGCTAGAAATTGCAAACCCAGTAAATGGTGTCAGCTATAGCATCAGTACACCAGCCCTAATGGCATTAAACTTTTCAAAAGCTTTCAAAACATTTCACTTTCCGAAAATGAAATGAGTTGTCCCTGTACTAAAACATCAAGCTGAGAGAATAAAAGTAGATTAGCAGTCTAGAATTCAAACATGACAGATATATGCTACAATAACTGCATTTTTACCTCAACCAACCGAAGCTGAATATTGTCATCAGCAAACTGTGAATCCCGTAAATTTTGGCCACGAAGTCCTCTCATTAGTATAGCCAAATCTTCATTTTCTTCCATTTGTGCTCTCACTCTTTTTATTTCCTGTGAAACGTCTCCCATCCTCTGGTAGCTCAATTATCACCAAAGCAAATAAGTAAAAGAACACCAAAACATTGACCAAAAGCAAAATCAGCAATTCAAGAAATTAAAATTTTTATACTCATTAGTAACTAATATATAACATAAACTCTTCCGTGTGCATAATTCAGTAAAAAACCAAACGAACCGACCGACCAAATTAATTTGAGCTAAATTAATTAATATGGATTATGGTATAAACTTTTAAAATTTTGGTTATCACTTAATTTGAATAGAAATTTAAGAAAATAACAAAATTGTCCAAAAATATATAAAACGTTATATTTATAATCTTTATTAGATTTATTAAGTTTTATATGTAGAAGTTTTTAACTTATTATGAATGTGCTTTTGTAGGGATACATGTTTAACTGATAAATATGTATTAGATTATTATACTTACTAAAAAGAATTAAAATGTAATTTAATTCATTGATGGTAGAGTTGGATTAATTATCAAAATAATTGTGGTTGACTACCGCTAAACTTTTTATAATTCGGGCGGAATTATTCGTAATAGAAAGTAACAATTCAATTAATTCGATTAACTATGTTTTCCACTGAACCGACCGACCAATAGTTACACAATGGTATTCACGATAAATAAATAATACTTAATTTTTCTTTTCATTTTTCATTGACTGTCTCAGCAACCAGACTAAAGTTGACCACGTCAAATCAAATCTCACCAAAAAAAAACTATTTCCAACAAAAATAAGAATTGATTTTTTATTTTTTACCGTAGAAACTCCATTCACGGACTTTTTAGATGAGGAGGACTTGGAGGAGCCGTTGACGTTGTTGTTTGAAGGAGAGGACTGAGACGGAGTCTACGAGTGGGTTTAGGGTCGGTTGCTACAGCGAGAACCGGTCTGGTTCGAGTACGAATAGACACTCTGTTAGAGCGCGGGGAAGAGAAACGGACGGGATCGATACCGCAGTAGACGAGCCGCGGCGGCGCTGCTGCGTCCATGGCGGAATCGACGATGGAAACTTGTTACTAGAGAGAGAGGAAGATAGTTCTGATTTCTGAATCTGAGGAATTTCGAGTGGCAACAAGAAAAAGGAGTGCATTTTAACGCTTTTCTTTTTTTTTTTGTTTTTGGTGTTTAGGTGGAACGAATGAGGGCCTGGCCGTCGGAGGAACACGTGGCAAAAGCTGGAGCAAGGAAAGACCATTATTTAATATTTTTTAAAATATTATTATCTCTAAAATATTAACCGTTGGTTTCCCGCGGGCGAGTGTCTAGTGGTGGAATGTGTAAATCGTTTTCTCTTTTATTATTATTTAATGCCATAATAATTTTTTTGGCCCTCCAACTTTATAAAAAAGTCATTTTAACCCTCTAATTAATTTTTTGCCTCTTTTAACATTTGAATTTGCATTTTTATCAAATTTACCCAAATGGATGGAAAAGTTAATATTTGTTAGCTTTGCTAATGTGGCATACATGTAAATTATTGCATGGATGAAATGTCAGCATTTAATTATTTTTTAAAATTTAAAATATTAAAAATATATATTGTTAATAATTTTAAAAATAATTTTTATAATTTTTTAAAAAAATTAAGTTTTAAAATTTAATTAAATACTGACTTATTATCCACATGGCAATGCACGTGTACGCCACATCAAGAAAGTAAAAAATGATAACTTTTTCATCCATTTTATGTAATTTAATAAAAAAATATAAGTTTAAAAATTATAAAAATAAAAAATTAAATAGAAAATTAAAATAACTATTTTTAAAGGTAGAAGCGAAGAAAGTTATTATGTCTTAATTAGCAACATTTATATGCACTTAAATATTTGTACTATTACTAAAAGGTTATTGATATATTAATAGAGAGTAATGGTACGCACGTTGTACTATTAATAATAAGAGAATTTGAGTTTAATTTTTGGAGATAATATAATTGGAAGGGGTAAATACGAATTTTAAAATAAATAAATTTTAGGACAATACAATAGAAATGGAAGAATTTTTATTTTTTTTACAACAATTTTATATAAATATAAATATTTTTTTGAGGATATGTTATAATTTAATTAATTATTTTTGGATTAAATTTTTTTAAAGGAAATTTATTAATATTTTTAACTAAAAATCATTTAATTAAGCGGTATCCGTAATTAATAAAAATTATTTTGAGAATTTTTTTTATATTTTAATAAATCTAGAAAAATATATTCACACGATAAGAATATTGAAATCTAAAAATTTAGAAATATTGATCTCTATTATCTAACTGTTGTCATTTTAATCAAAACTGTAATTAATTTTTATCTTAATTTTAAAAAAAAATTGTCACTCGACATCGTAAGCGTGTCCTAGTGTCATGGGTTGCGCATTGGAGCACGCAACCATGACAAACTTGTGCGATCCATTGTATTTGAGGGAGGTCATTTGGCCCAATCAAACTGGTCCGTTGCTTTGAGAAATTAAAAGCCCATCTCCAGAGCCTGATAAATATGGAAGATAATCTTCAAAGATATATGATTCGAGAATATAAGATTATGTAGTCTTAGAGTTTTGATTGTATACAACTTTTAATTATAGCCATTGATGTACTTTAATTTACACCGTTGATTTTAGGGAAGCTCAACTATAAATAGAGACCTCTTTACTCATTGTAATTCATTCAGTTATCAATAAGAATTTTGAGAGTATTCACTCAAGCTTTTCTCTAAGTGTTCTTACTTTTCTGTGGCTTTTGTTCATCTTTCAAAGTTCGTTCTTACTTTGTTCTTCTGCTGTTCTTCGTGGGTGCCTTGAGGAAATTCTGTTGAATCCTTTATCGTTGCGAGTTAGGCTGACTTAAGCGTTTTTAAAGAAAGAAATTGCCTAAGGCTGCACGGATTGCGTGAGAAAACTCTAAGTTCGTGAACACTAGTCTACTATAAAAAAAATTAGGACAATAGATTAATAACTCTTAAAAAAATTGTGAATTAGCAATGAGGTAAAACCGGTAAATTTAAATTAGTTTACGTATTTCTTTAATTTTTATATGATTATTTTTAAAAAAATTCATTCATCATTCATACTTTATTTACTTTTTACATGTTAAATGTTGGAAATATTTAAAAATGTTTAATTATTTACTTAATGAATAAAACTTTTAATCGTTATATTTAATTATTTAAAATTTTAAAAATTTTCAATTTCTTATAAAAAAGCCAAGATTAATCAACTTGAATTCAAAAAAAAATTAAACTGATGCATTTATCTATTTAAATTTATTTTTATTTGTAATTTTAACTAATTTTTATTTTAATTTCATACCTATTGTATATGTATTGTTATATTATTAATTTCAAACATTACATTTCATTATTATCGTATGTTACTTTTAAATACACACTTGTGTTATAAGTACTTGATTTCCACACTCATACGAGTATGATAAGATTTTTACTAATATTTAAACACTTCATTAATTTAGTGTCACCCTTCACTCGATCACCAACTCAATTATGAAAAATTACAAACCCAAAAATTAAACACGTGTTATTTTAGTAAACCCAAAAACTACAAATTTAATATTTATAAACTCAATTTCTTTACATCTTACTTTAATAAAAGAAATAACTAATCTCGTAAAGAAGAGTTTACATCATCCCCGTCCATGGGAATTAATAAAAAAATTTAAAATAAAAATCATACGTTTTATATGTATTTTTAAATTTATTTATTTTTTAATTATTAATCACATTTTCTTTTTCAAAATATTATTTAACTTGTTTTTTTATAAACACTTTTTGAAATTGATGTATGTACATTTTGAGTTAATATTTGATATACTAATAATATGTTATTTTAATTTTACAGGTAATTTAGAAAATTATCATGTTTATTTTTTAAAATATTTATTTTTTTAATATTTTATTTTACCCGTATAAAATAGTACAACACTCGTCAATCTATTGATAGTGCACCAAATATTATTCTCTACTTTTTCTTTTTTCTTTTTTAATTTCCCTTTAAGCAATGAAAGTGCTACGTTTGGTATTATTATTGGCTGAAAGGAAATTTGCTTAGTTTTATCTCGACCACATATAAAGAAGAGATTTTTGTCTTGTCCTCCCACTGTTTTGGAATTTAACAATGTCAATAACTTCATCTATTAATTGAATGGTTTCAAAATGAATAATATTTGATGTATTATTGTGTAAAATCTCATACATCATTAATAAACAATAATATATCATTGTCAAATTAAACAAAAAAAAATCGGAGGATTTGTAAATAAATATTAATAATTTTATTTAAACAATTAAATATTAATAGTGACTATTACAAATAAATATTAATAACTTTTAGGGTTTAAAATCTTAAGTTTAAAGATTTAGGGTCTAAAGTTTCGGATTTTGATTTCAAAGTTTTAGCATTTACCTGTAATATATTTAATTTTTTAAAACATAAATAGTGACTATTATAAATAACGTTAATAACTTTCGGTTTTAATATCTTAAGGTTTAAGGATTTGGGTCTAAGATTTAGGGTTTAAAGCTTAGAGTTTTAGCAGTGATTTATAATAGTCACTATTAATGTTTAACCATGTTTAAATAAAGTTATTAGTATTTATTTATAAGCCCTCCACTATTTATTGTTTAATTAATAATGATATATCATGTTATTATTCACTAACAGTACATAATACTTGTAAAAGTTGTGCATCAATTTTATAAGACTTATAACTTAGTATTAGTATCTTTTCAAAAAAATATAATAATACATTTGCATGTAAATTGATGTTTTTGTTTTTCGAGTACATAAAAGAAGGTAAAAGTTTTTTAAGTCTGTTTAAAAACTTTAAATTCACAATCGAATAAAAAAAAACAACAACACTTCGTAGATAATTATAGACATTTATATTATTTGTGACTTCGCTTTATTATTATTTTAATTAAATTTAATTATTGATTTTTAAAAAAAGTGAAATTTAATCATTAATTTTTTAAAAAGGTTGAATTGTCATTTTTTTAATATAAATACTAACTAAAACGTCAAATTAAATTTAAACAAGTAGTTCGCATGGTAATCATATGCACTTTATGCTATGTTTTTGAATTTTTGTGAACTTTTTAATTTTTTAATTTTATTTTAATTTTTAAAATATTTTTATAAATTGTAAAATATTTGTTTACATAACATATAAGACAAATAGTGATATATCAATATAAATTATTGGACTACCACGCCAACATTATTAAAAAATTAGCGTTTTAATTATTATTTTAATTAAGAAAAGTGGTTTGATTCTTTTTGAGATATTAATCATCCAAATTACCTCAACTAAATTAATCATTATACAAAAAAACAACATTATTAGAATTTGTAACATGTTTTAGTCTATGAAGCTGATAAAAGATATTTAATCATTATATTTAAGCTTCCATATTGGTTGTTAGTAGAGATATAATTAAAGTTTTATTTAAGTTTATCATCCGTCTTCCATAGTGCTAATGCTTCCTAGAATAATGTTCTACCACCCAAATAAAGGTCTATCACAGCTCCCTTGAAGGTTCATAGTGCTAATGCTTCTTTAGAATAATGTTCTAATCACCCAAATAAAAGCCTATCACAGTTCCCTGGAAGGTTTGGATTCAGGTGAGTTTATAAGTGAAAAATCTTTAGCCACTAGACCATTAAGGGAGTTCATCCTTCCATATGATGCACCCTTGTTTTCATGATCCCTTTATATCCTTATTCTATCCGAAAATATTTTTTAAACTTAAAATTAGACATAGTATAGTTTTACTTTGAATTTAATTGAAAAGAAAATGTATAGTAGATGTCAAGCACGTTTATAAACCAAATTTCATTGGTACGTTAGGTCTTACTTCTACTTTTTTTTTCCAAGTATTTATATTTGACATTTGCATCATAGTCATACTTAGATATGAACACAAGGCATATAAAATCTTTATTACATGAACAAATTTCAAATACAGAGAGTCAAACCTGGCTAAATTAGTTGTTGATAAATGAGCTAAGTGGTCCTGTCAAGCAATGAGCTAACCAAAACACTCCAGTTGGGATGATTAAATTTTCTGCTTAATTTTCTTTATATATGACCATGCCTCTTTTTTAAGAAGTAATCATATCTTGGACAGAAACTAAGACATTATAAAACCCTCGTTGTTTTCACAAAACTAATCATATTATTCAAGAGTTTTAGTTGATCATTTAGAATTTCCAAGTATTTGTGATTGAATATGTGTAATACTTATGTATCAAACCACAAATAGTTGAGAAGTTCATTCATTGTTCATATGAACAGTCAATCTGTTGATTCTTCTGGAGTTGAATTCCTTTGTTATTTTATAGCATTAACTAATAGTATGGGAATACATAATAAAGGGCTTGTGCCACATTTTTCCTTTGCTTCTCATCAAATCCTAGTCTAGACAGAAAAACACGGAATTTGACAATGTTGATTGAAAAACTAAGAATCATCTAAATGCTTTCTCATTAGGTTAAACGACCCAACCACCAATAGAATTCGATTCATTTTTATAGTAGAAAAAAAAAAGAAAAGTTCTCACCAAACCAACCAATCGTTTCAAAGTGCCTTAAAACCTTTCCATATCATAATCAGCAATTTAAGTACTACTTGTTCCCTAATAAATTATCCTCAAATATGTGACCTATATTTCTCATCCTTCAAGATGATGGATCAAATAACAAAACTAAAGAAATAGATCAATACCGGTATAATGTATTGAAGATATTTGAAAGACATATCCTGATATGATGAACATGAATTCGAACATGAATCCATAAGAAAAAATAGCAGTCAAAACACCGTCATAACATCAAAAAGGGGGGGAGGGATATCAGGACAGTATTTCTCCATTACAACATGAGAGAAGAAATCCTTCAATGGAACTATAACCTATACAATCAACCAAGATACAAAGTCTCCCTCTATCCTACTATATGGCAAGCGAAGGAGAATAGCGACTAAACACAAAGTAAAACAACCAATCTATGAGACTCCAGTCAGCAAGGCAGCAAAAGCGAACAAGGAATCAAGACAGATTTTAACAATTGAAGCCATGGCAGACAGACAGCACAATGATAAGATCAGGCAATCAGGATACCAGAACGATCAATTTTTCTTCAATTCTGAAGCAATCTTTCTTCTATCTTTGTTCCTGCTGCTAAAATCTTGGGCTGTATTCATTTTAATAAATGCACCTATACATCAGCATATGAGTATAAGAAACATCCATACAAAATTACATAGAAACTTAATTGGAGAAAATTAATAATTTAGACTGATGAGGAAACAACTTCACCAAAGCACAAAGCAGTTGTTTCAGTTACCCAAAAAATGTAGACTGAATAGGACTAACCTGTGAGCGAAGGTTCTCAGTTTTATCCACCAGCAACTCAATCTTCTCACCACGGTCAAGGACCTGGTCAAAGAAAAGCGTTACTAACAAAAAAGAACAACACACCACATGCAATATATCTAAAGTTTCATTCTGTTTTGTATGCCATGCCAGGCAAGTTGCAAGTACGAAAAGCTGGCTACGCATCTTGCCATGTATTAACCCTCAAAACTACATGTGAACAGTGATAGAGTTAGCAGCAGCCTATTACTTCTCGATGTTTTCCATCATAAACCCTTGACTTCAGAAACCTGAGCCTTCACTTTAGCAAGTTTGCTGATTTCTTCAGGATGGTCCACACAGTACTGCATATGCTCCTTCAATTTGGACCTATTATGTATAAAGTGCTAAGCATGTTTCCAGAAAATAAAAATAAATAAATCTATGAGAAGATACATAGAGAGCTAGATCCCAATTCTTATTCAGACTTTTGGCCGTAGCAGTTGCAGCCTTTCCTCCACCATATCTCTTGTTGAAGTCTTCCTTAACTTTTCCCAGAAATGCAATTGGAACTTGCCTGCCAGCAATTCACAGCAACTACAGTAGGCTGCAGCACCAAAAGCATTCATAACTGAATATTGAATATGAATTAAAGTTATTAAAATTCATCGATGATTCTTTCCTACTGAGCCAAGTTCAACAAATCATACCAGAAGTCGGCATGTAGAACATAATTAAAACCATTTGGAAAGAAAGAATCCTCCTTCCTCGAAAAGAAATTGATTATGCAGTAATAAGGCTTCAAATTATATACACCTTGTTATAATTCCAAGTAGGCTAAAAGAAGCAGCATGTATTATAATGAGCACACATGGATGCCCCCAGGTATGATTCTTTGATTGAAAAGATGATCATGCAGCGGACACTAATTTTAGATGTTTAAGGGTTCCATTTTTTTTTCTTGTTTGTTACCGGTTATCTCTTCGCAAGATCCTTTGCTTCCCAGCATTTTTCTTTACTTTCTATTATAATTAGCATTCATTTCGTACTACCAGCTTAGCACCCAGATGCAGAGCAATGCGCATTCATATAGATAAATTAAACCTACGTCAGACCAGAACGCTTCTTGCATTTGCAAATTATGCGAACCTATAAATGAGGTTACAAATAACCAGATGATGTTTTAGACTCATCTAATTAATGCACCCAGACCGCATATTACATTAATTTGCCTATCCCAAAAAGGAAATGGAAGACATCACCCTCTAAAGAAGAATATTACAACATCCGTCATTAACATAACAGTTTCAGATTCTTAATTATGTTTCATACATCCAAACAAACATCATTGCGTACCTAAACATTTTATATAGAAACATTATTATCCCCGAGTCCACACAAGAAAACCTTCTCTTAAGGGTGAATAATGAATACATTTAATGGCTTCAAGTATCTTCTTTGCTTCGTTTTATTTATTCACACTATTACACGGTATATGCACATGTCAAAATGAGATAAAATCAGGATAGAAAGAAGTCGAAATGATCATACGTCTTTTCCTCAATCAACAGCTCAAATTGTCCTTCCCCCTCTCTTCCCTTGGTAAAGCAAAGACGTAGTAAAAATAAGAAATGAAGCAAATCATGCAAAAGACTTCAAATCAAAACAAAGTAGATCAACATACGGCAATACCAATCAACATAGAGAAGCCAAATAAAATAACAAAAAGATCACGCTGATTATCATATTTAATCATTACAAACATCCGATTTTTAAGACAAAAGTACTAACTCAAAAACAAAGATCAGATGCAAATCGCACCACAAAAATGTTCTTATGATCCATCTTCACGAGGTAATTGAAGGTATGGCCATCGCAGGTATAGGTGAACTTGTTGTTAGAGCAGGGAGTTTTGGAGACATTGGCGGCGTACCGGTGAATTACCGGTGAACTCGGTGTACTCGGCGAGTATCACAGTTCCACGCGCCACGAAGCTGTAGATCAAAGACTGTTGCCCCATCTCTCCAAACCCTAACCCTCAAGGCAAGATTCAAATCCGCAAAGGTTGAAAATCAGTGAGAGATGATTCGGAGGGTCGATGGGATCCGAGAAGATATAGAAAATGAAGAAATGCTGGATTTTATGCATACATATATATCTCACACACACGTAGGGAAATTTGTTTGTACGTAATTAAATCTAGGAATTTTGAATTTGATTACTGTCACGCGGTTTTTATTTTTTTTTTAATTTTAAAATGGTTAATTCTTTTTGGTACCTATATTGGCTTATTTGTCCAATTTGGTACTTGAATTTTGTGTCTCAATTTGGGTCTGAGTTTGGATTCATTGGTCAATTTGGTACCTGAGTTTTTTTCTAATTGTAATTGAGTTGAGTTTTCTTTGTCCCATACAACAACTTTAGTTTGACTTTAATGTTCCATTTTGATACTTGAATTATTTTTTTATCCTAATTAAGTACCTATGTTTAGAGGACACGTGTTAGTCAAATTGTAACATTGAAGGTCAAACTTAGATACTAAATTAGGACAAAAATTCAAATACCAAATTAAACAAATTAAAACAAATATAAGTACCAATGAATCTATTGACTTTTTAATTCTTTCTCTTCTTATTTGTAAACAAAAGCTGTATAATGTACTTTACATTTTATGAATAATATAATTAAATCAGGAATAATTTCTAAATTTATACATAATATGATATTAAAGATTTTATGTCAAAAAAAGCCTTTAAAATATATAAAATTCAATTAGGTTCTATAGTCCCTTTGTTGATAAAATAATCATAAATTAGTTTTTAACGAATATTTGAACACCAATCAGACGATGACATGTGACAACTTATGGTTTAATCTAATATTTTCTCATAAAATATTTTAAAAAATTAGAAAAAATTAGTAAAAATCATTAAAATTAATTTTTTTATAAAATTACTATATATTAAAAATATTAAAATTATGAAATTATGAAAATAATTATGAAAATAATAAATACTAATTTATATTATAAAAATATAAAATTTTAACATCAAAATTATTTTTTTCTTTTTAAATGTCTTTTAATTGGTGGTCAATAAATGAAGAATAATTTTGAATTTAAGTAGAAATAAAAAAAATAGGCCAAGCTTAAACAAAGGAGTGAAAATCTCTACACCATTCACTAAATAAAAGGAAATTAACACAAAACAAAAACCATAGTTTTAAACCATTCAACAAGTCAACGAAGGTTCAACCCTTTAATTTCTTCGACCAAGAACTACAAATAAACATGGTTTAAAACGTTAATCCAATTTTGAATCCAACATTAATAAACTTTTTTATTTAAAAAAAAGTGCATTTTGCACAGTAGAACACAATAAAAAATTGCTTTGTTTAGCTGGTTAAAAGCTAACCAAAGCAACTATCACATCAACAATGGCGACATCCAAACCAAAGAAACGAATACAGCCCAATCATCATCTCAGGGAGTAAAATTTGCTCGTAGGACAGCGAGTGGCCGGATTGTGAACTTATCCAGGGATGATGATATGGATGTCACGGCAATCAATCGGGCCAAAATGATTACATCAATTACACTGTGATGATGCCACCTACGCCTGATAACCAACCCTCTACGGACTCTCATAGTGGGGTTGGGTCGAAAGAAGATAAAAGGATGTCGGTAATGAAGTCTGCAAATAATAAGTCAATGTTGTTAGGAGCCAAACAGGGGATTTTTCATAGTCGTTGGTTGTATGAGTCCAAAGCCAAGTATGGGATTGGGAATGCGTATTGGCAAGAGGATGATCAATTTGAGTAGATGGTGGTGTATCAATGTCGGATTTTATGGATAAGCCATGGAAGCCATTGAACGAGGAAGGTTCCGGTTAAGTCTGGCATTCTTAGTCCTTACAGGTTCTTGATATTGATACGTTTGGTGGTTCTGTTCTTTTTCCTTGCTGGCGTTGGAGGAATCCCAACCCGGATGCAATGTGGCTATGGGGTATGTCATGTGTGTGCGAGTCATGGTTTGCGTTTTCTTGGCTATTAGACAGTCTTCCTAAGCTCAACCTATTAATCGAGCACTGACCTTGCTGTCTCAATGAAAAGTTCGAACAGGTTTCTCCGTCAAACCCGACTGGTCGGTCGGACTTGCCGGGTGTAGATGTCTTTGTCTCTACGGCTGACCCTGAAAAGGAACCTCCCCTTGTCACTGCCAACACCATTTTATCCATCATGGCTGCTAATTATCCTGTGGAAAAACTCTCTGCCTATATTTCAGACGATGGTGGTGCCATTCTCACGTTTGAGGCCATGGCTGAGGCAATTCGTTTTGCCGAGGTGTGGGTGCCATTTTGTCGAAAACATGACATTGAGCCTAGGAATCCAGACAGCTATTTCAACTTGAAAACCGATCCAACCAAGAACAAGAAACGGCCTGATTTTGTTAAGGAGGCGTTGGATCAAAAGGGAGTATGATGAGTTCAAGGTAAGGATCAATGGTCTCCCTGAGACGATACGTAAAAGATGTGATATGTACAACTCTAGGGAGGCAATAAAGGAGAAAGTCTTGCCAAAGAGAAGAACGGTGGGACACTGCCACCGGATTTCCAAGTGGAGAAGGCCACTTGGATGGCCGACGGCACCCACTGGCCTGGGACATGGCTCAATCCAATTGCTGACCATTCCAAGGGAGACATGCTGGAATCTTGCAGGTATTTTTCTTTCGAATTTTTCAATCAAACTAATGGAACCCATTTTGTTTAAAGATGATTGAATTATGGAATGTGTGGTAGGTGATGAGTAAATTCCCAGAACCTGATCCAGTGATGGGTCCAGCCCGATGAGAAAAGGTTAGACTTCACAGGGATTGACATAAGGATTACCAATGTTCTCGTTAATGTTTTTCAAGGGAGATAAACGTACAGGTTTTTTTGACCATAACAAGAAGGCCTGGCCGCCATGTAATGGAATGAGATTGTTAGAGAGCTTACACGCGATTATTGTCCAATTGGACTTTTATA